>NW_028259192.1:17881287-18184318 GCF_977971745.1 Zootermopsis nevadensis | reverse complement strand
GGTTAACATCGACCAGATAACACAGCGCAACAACCCAGAAGACAGAAATCTTCATACTCATCGCCCTGATGACGGAGGCAGTATGACCTCTGAAACGTTGGTAAACATCGACCAGACTACACAGCGCAACAACCCAGAAGACAGAAATCTTCATACTCATCGCCCTGATGACGGAGGCAGTATGACCTCTGAAACGTTGGTGAACATCGACCAGACTACACAGCGCAACAACCCAGAAGACAGAAATCTTCATACTCATCGCCCTGATGACGGAGGCAGTATGACCTCTGAAACGTTGGTAAACATCTACCAGACTACACAGCGCAACAACCCAGAAGACAGAAATCTTCATACTCATCGCCCTGATGACGGAGGCAGTATGACCTCTGAAACGTTGGTAAACATCGACCAGACTACACAGCGCAACAACCCAGAAGACAGAAATCTTCATACTCATCGCCCTGATGACGGAGGCAGTATGACCTCTGAAACGTTGGTAAACATCGACCAGACTACACAGCTCAAGAACCCAGAAGACAGAAATCTTCATACTCATCGCCCTGATGACGGAGGCAGTATGACCTCTGAAACGTTGGTAAACATCGACCAGACTACACAGCTCAAGAACCCAGAAGACAGAAATCTTCATACTCACTCTGTCGTAAACATCAACATGGAAACCGCGTGAACTTCTAAGGCTAGGTCAGCCAACTTCAAGATATCCGAGGTCATACGTAAACACGCCATCGCACAAAGAACTACGGTTTTCACGGAACCCTTTGCATAAAGTCGGCAGGAACCAAGCCAATTTCTGTGATGTTAGGCTGGTTATAAATGTGAAAAACAACTGTTGCTTTCTAACCAAAGTAGGTAAAGAACTGATATAAGTAAACGTGTAAAATGTGTAACCATCCGAATTTCCTTTGATGCAAAAGTTCAGTCATTTTGTGCTTTTTACGTTTATCTTGTCCAACACAAATTTCAGTATTTAATAACAAAGTATCGTTACCGATACAGAGAAAGGGAAACATATTTCAGAGTGCTAAATTCTCTGGGACAGTGCAAAGTGCCAAAAGGTACAGTCTGTTCCATATTTTCACGATTTATCGTGCTGTCAATTTCTCAGGAACGCAACGCAGTAGAACTGTAGCATAAAAACAATGAAGGAATTCCGGAAGCACTAGGCATCTGTCTCAAAACACGGAAAGCAATGCCGTACACTGAGCAGCTCAAGCGTTTCTGGCTGCAGATAAATTTGGTCTACTGTTGAGATAACCTTCGACCTTCAGCAAGGTCGTGCGCCACGTTTTACAAGCACGACAGCTGTAAACACTGGTAGGTTCTGACGTCTTATGGCTGCCCGGGGAGCGAAACCCGACGCCGAGAGGGGTTCTGCCTACTGTACTGACTCTCGCATCAGCAAAATCTACTAGCATGCAACCTTCGATAAAACCTCATTCATGGGCACATTCAACATGACAACCAATTGTAATTTTTATTCACAATTAATAGTATATGTAAAATTCCATAAATATGTAATTTGAACACGAAGTTTGTGTTATCTGCCAAGACTAAACACCTACACAGTTACGCAACGCTCAACAGATTTATTCTTTAACAACTTATATTTCCCTCGGTTCCTGTAAGGAACGCCGGAATAATATCTTTAAACACGCCACGGCCACTTCGCATCCTTTCCAATTCCTCTCCCCGCTGTATTTCAAACGAAGCCGCGTAACCTGGATAGATAAAAATGTCGCACAAAAACCACCATAAGAAAACACACACGATGACATTATCCTATAGTTAAATACGCCTACACCATAAATAACTCTCGTTAATAAAAAGAAATCTAGAACACCAGCGAAGGGCAAAAGTACTTTATGTATTTCAGTTTTCACTCACGAAATTTTTTTTTAAAAAAAATACGGTTACAACTTCTAACAGCTGACGACCGTTCTTTTCACGAACAATACCATCAAGACGCCATTGTTGGGGCTGTTTCAATACAACCTGGAGCAGTCATTTGCCTCGCGTTACCTGTTGGTACGTACCAGGGCCCTTTTCAGCGCTGACTTCGGGGACGAGGTGCCGCCCCTGTTGCGTTTGACATTGGTCGCGAGTTTGGTGTACCAGACCGCGAAGATGTTAGCCGAAGAGGAGGACCCCCCAGCAGAAGTGGCAGTACTGCTGCTGTTGCTGTCTGTCGTGGTATCCCAAACACGGCGGAACAACATCAAGGCCCCTCAGTCTGAGCCAATCAATACGCACAGCAACCCCCGAGATATCACCACAAGTTCGCGCATCGGACTTTACTCCTCGGATAAAATACTACACATGCACAAAAAAGGGTAACAAAAACAAGTTAGAAACAGCGCACAATCGACATTCATCTGTCACTGTAAACGGCAGGCAATTGTCACTATGCGCGCATGCCCAAACTCTTTTTCTCTTGTTGCAGACCGCAGCCGACTGTACATTCCATGCTGAAAACATTCAACCTTGCCGGTTAACCGACAGAGTGGGCGTGGCTGGCGCAAGGTTTCCTAAATCAGAGCCAGCGAATTATGAACAGCTTTACCAGCGCCCACTCTTCTCCGTACAGACAATTATATTCCTACTGAAAACAACAAATGATCCTCGTTCAGTTACGTCGTACTGGCACCTGACAATCGCCCGGACGTCGATATTCTTCGGGGAATAAGAATATATGTTTCGAGATAATAGTCATAAAATTTTTGTGTGCATCTCATTAGCTATGAAATTCGTACTCCGTCGACTCTGCCAACGTGTTTCTCTTATGTTCGGAATGGTATCTACTTTGAAATCCCTCACACCAACTTCGACCTTATCTACTAACACGATCATAAGTGTTGCCAAGGGCGGAGCGTTCACCGCTAACACTTTGAAAAAAAAACACAAAAGCAGATAGCTGAGGCTTGCGATGGCCGTGAGAGCCTGGATGGATGGATGGAGCAAGCAAACGATGGATTTTTTATCTGATCGGTTCCGCTGTGTTCCAGTGCGTGGAAATTAGTCTATCGATGTATCATAACTAATCAATGTTGTTAGTTAAAGAAACATAAACGTTCAAAAGAACCATATATACATTTCCTATGTTTATGAAGATCTCCTTTGAAAACCTGAAGAATTGTATACAAAATCAATCTCTGAATTTTGTGATATTCTAAAATTCGGGTGGTAGTAGTGTGTAATCATTGTTAGGGCGTCTTTTTTGGGACTGAGGAGACCTATGGTCAATCTCGTCTGACAAAGTGATGCAGATTTTTACCATCCTGGGAAGGCTCTACAGGAGATCTGAGGCAAAAAATGAGATTGCACCAGTAAATATGGCAGTTTCTGACGTTCGCCACCAACACTCCTCGGTCAAACGAGATATATATTCCCTTCCCCTCTTCGTTAGGCCTACTTCATTTAAATCTAGAGGCACAGCCGACTTCCGAGACGTATCAATTTTTAGAATTTTAAGTTCTAAAATTCTGCCAATACACAACATCCAAACTAAGTTCACCAACAATAATTTTGTCCTGCTGGCTTTGTCACAACACATTTCATAGCATAAAAAGTTAATATCAGCCTCAAATCCATACACATCAACGAACTTCTATCCACCATTATTCCGTTTCCCAAATAGCAAAACTGAGCACGAATTTAGTCAATTACCTACATCAACTGCCGTGGTTAAAATTATTGCGTTTTAACCGCACGCCCTGTATTACCTTCGCGTCTTGAGATTGGACACAGAAAAAAGTATCTTTACTATCCCTTGCACTGGGCTTTAAGAACCAACCATTTGCAATAAATGAATGGTGGACATGGAAGCAGGAGATCAATTAAAGTTTGCTCTTAGAAAGCGAAGAAAAAGATGTTGTGCCAAAAACACGTATTTTCTGGTGCTCTTCGTCACAAAACGTGTAAATGAGAGGTCAGAAGGGTTAACGGGAAGAAGGCAGGTAACGTTTTTGAACACCCATCCATTGCTGTGCAGGTTAATCGCACGGAGACCTCTGTGAAATCTCGCAAGGGTCAACGACCCTACGGATCGCAATTAAGCGTTTACTTATCTGCAAAAATTTCAAACTCTTCTAACCCAATGTTTTCGTCCCACGAAATATGTTCGCATTCCTTGCACGTAGGTGTAACGTGGGGCAAGCCCATTTCTTCGCCATTATAGCGATATAAAGATATCGCTGGGAGCTTCGCAAAGTGTCAGTGGACCAGTCCGAGAAGGAGACACTTGGCATTGGTATGATTCGAAGAGGCGACCGGTTGCCTACTTTCGGATACAGATGACCAGTGCCAGAATTTTAAACGTGCCTATCCGCGTGCAAGACAATAACAAATATTGCGTAAAACACTTCTCCATGCCACGTATACTTGATGATGAAAATAGAACTCTCCAACCACAGAAATCTCTATCAGCTATTGTACACAAGTTCGTCGCTTCCGCACCAGAGACAGCGTTGCCAAGTCAACAACCATATGACAGAGCGCAGCGAAAACCCATTAGAGCGAGTACGATTCCAACATTAATTATAATACAAGGTGAGTTGGTAAATGAGTTCTTCGTCTGTCTCGAAGGAACATTTCTTCTCTACGTTCAGCAAGTTTTCATGAAGGTGAGATTTCTAGTTCTCTCGGCAAATTGTATGAAGATGAATGTCTCCTGGAATGCTGCGCCGTCCAGCCTGGTAGAAACTGACCAACTTTCCGACGTGACTACTGCCTGTGTTGATGTTCAACGAAGCTTCAAAAAAGGTAATTTCAATTCTGCAGATCCTGCAAAGGTCATCCCGACATTTTGAATACAAGAGTAAAAAATCAACACACACTTTTGACTTTAGGACGTAACACGTGTCACAACGTTCCAACATATCCGGAGTGGTGTTTGCGGCAACAGACCTGTGGATTCCGTAGACTTAGTATGATATACGACCGATCATAATGCGTACCTGAAAAATAAATTTCCAGAAAAAATATTTCTTAAAGTAAAATATGCCCAAAAATTATGTGAAGACTGCCAAAAGAAGTTGAATTTATCGATGTTTGACTTCTGTATTTAAAAATAAAAAATTCTGTACAAAACACGGGGAAAAGGGCTTTCTTCGAGACTGGGATGCTCACTGAATTCTGTGATGCATTAAATTCTAGTAAATACGGTAAAACAGTATTCTAAAAATATTCCAGAGAAAAATTATAATAGGCCTATAGCAACAGTCAGTAATCTCCCGAATGTGTGGGAATAATATCCATAATTTCATAATTATCAGTTCGATTATAACATCTAGAAAACTGAATATTAGGGTAAGAAGACAACAAAAGAGGAGGAAGGCAATAAAGAAGACGGAAACAAGCACGAAAATTGGAAAGGAAAGTGAGCTATTCCTTCAGTCTTCCCTTACTTCAGCCCCGAAGATGGAGTGTGTGTTTCTCCTCCGCGTTTACATTTGCCAACGAGCGTCTACACGGCGCTAAAACCCAGAGTTTCGTCAACAAAGCGACTCTACCTGACGACATTGTCTAAAAGGGACAGAGACAAAGAACGTGATTTTTAAAGGCAGTGAAGACCCAGCAAATTCCATGACAAGACATGCCGCAACGGCAGTCGAACGGATCAATGTCTTCGGAACGAATAGTGTGTTATCCAACTATTTGTACGCATGTCTTAATCGATGCTGTGAGAGGCCTGGTAGCATAGCAACACGTATCACGATAAAATCCTCGTGCTGCCATCTACCGAGTAACTTGCGCAATACGGTCCACCGAAATCTTTACATGCGTGCACTGCAGAGCGATCTGTGATCCCATCGGCAACTAATGGTCATAAGGCACGCGGGTAACCAACTCTCCGTCATCATCGCGTGGCGCTTATTCAGACTGAGGATTGAGAAGATGAACCTCAGACACAGGTAAAACAGCTTCAAATACGTCCAGTACGCAGTCCTTTGGCGAGCAAATCTTGCGGGGTAGGAGAGACACCTAGTATGATGGGAAATGTTGCAGAGCCTCGGAATAACATGGATTCTTTTGCAGGACTAAAACAGGAATGTGGTTATTAGAATTAGCAGCAAGATATTTCGACAATTTATATTTAGCGTGACTACACAACCAGATATAACAAGAGTTGCACAAGACGAACAGATTTTAAAGAAACAGACCGTAATAGTGCGAACTGAATCCAACTGGCTTTGGTAAGGGTCCACAAGTGGGCTCTTGTAAACACGGTAATGAACATTCGTATTTCATACAGCTGCACGTGATGGCAAAACAAACATTTTTAAAATGTGTAAATAAGAAATGAAAATGCGAAAAAGCACTGAGTCTTCGTCCCTCGCCTTATTATATATAACAAGACCGATGCTGCAAACTTCATTATACGGTTCGCAAAAGTCACTGGACGGGGGTTTACACCGGGTAAGTCTGTTTCGTTATTACTGGTATGAGAAACAAACTTCTGATTTGTTATTGCCTGACGTAAGCTGATAAGAACTGGGCAGGATACAGCCCAAGTGTAACAAACAAAAATGATCAAGACGAAAAGCTAGAAAAAGAAAAAATCTTGACGGAGAAGGAAGATGTGGTAGAATATTAAAGGAAATGAGTACACATTACACCGCCTGCACTGGTACGAAAACGGTTTGGCAGAACACAATCCTGATGATTTCTCGCCGCACTGTACATAAAACTTCCCCTTGCTTTCTCATCCTCAAGAGACCATCAGCGTCCTCAAAGAAAACAGCACTCTCTTCTGTGACAGGTTACATCACACTTCTAGCAGAAAGTTTCGCTCAACGCAGCGAAATATTATAAGATTTCACGAAAATAATAAATCGCGAAAAGGTAAAATTCAAATGAGCGCTAAATTAAATTCTGTTTACAAATTCCCAACGGCAATCACACGAGTTTCTTAAACAACCAACATCACAGATACACGTGCACAGAATCATGCCGTGGGTGCAACATCTGCCAGTGGCGGTGGGCCCAGGGCCCATTGGTATTTTAAGACTCGCCAACTCAGCGAGAAATCTGCACACACCCCTGTCTCGAAGCGACGTCAGTGAGGCGTCAAACCCGTAACTTCTGTTAATCCACCAGAATCAGTTTCATCGAAAGGCAGGTGGACGCTACAAAATTAATAGCTCATTTCCGTTACCTAACTGAAGATATTTGCTGCAAATAGACCCAAGAACTATCAACGCATGTATGTTAAGGATGATCCAAAGAACGTGTTTCATCTACAAATATTCCTTGAGATAGATGGTGGATGTATTAAAAAGTTATTGCATTCAAGTAAAATCAATGTTCCACGTTTGAATCACGATTTCGGACATGTTCATTTCATGTGGTTAACGTCGGCGAATTCTGCTCATTCAATTACAATAAAAATAATTTCTTATTGACAAAATTACATCGCAGCATATTGTAGGACATTGGTGTGTATTCGAAGTTACGTTTTCGAGCAGTATTCTTCGTAAGTTCAGGCACGTCTTGTACACTGCAGGCGTAGATAGAACGTCCGTCCGGTTGACTACTCATTCACTACACCAACACCAGGCCTATGGAACTTTCGTTATAAATAGTGATGCACAGACGTTCTCTGTTTCAGCAGCTTCTTGGTCCTTTCTCAAGGTTTAGGCCTTTTGGCCGGTTCCGCTTCAGAATTGTGAAACTGTGAATCATTTTAAACATTTGGCAGGTCTCACTGAACCCGTGATCGGCACATCGCAAAGCCTCTACATGCAGAAAAGCGTAGACAACCATCCACGTCATGTCGGAAATGGCATATATTCGAGTCATCGACAAACACTTGTGGTTCGTCCATGACGGGTCTTTCTTTCTTTCTTTCTTTCCCTTTCTTCTTTGTCTTCCTCCTCCTCCAGTACTGTCTTCCGTTCCCCTATGATTTCTCCACACTAACGTATCTAAACGTCGGTATGTAGGAAAACGATTAGAGCGAAATACAATTCGCCAGCATAACTGTGTGAATGATCCCTCTCTTAGCTTCAACTCTACAGTTTGGAAATGCAGACAGAATTGACTCGCCTCTCCATCGTATAAGTCAGTTGTAATCAGTTGTTTGCCGACAACTGTTCGTGACTAATTTTGTTGTACAGGAAATGTCTGGCGAGTATAAATTTTGCCTGTCTGATAAAAACTGGCCAACATTTGGTTTCTCCTGCATATATATATGTGTATGTATGTATATATATATATATATATATATATATACGTATATAAAGGCCTATATACAACGCTGATTTGATGATAATGTGCTACAAAACATTAATTGAGAATTAAAGCTTATGTGCGATAACATTACTTTACTTTTCATAACATTCAACGGGTATTAAACACTGACTTTATTAAAGTTGTCACGTGCAACTAGGAAAAAAATCCTTGACGCTGAATGTATACGAAAGAATACGTGTATTCTGAATCAGACTGAAGAACTAACTGTACCAGCTCCACCACTATGTCACATACGTCACAAGTGGTAATGCTACATGACAACCGTTCTCTCAAGCACGCTAGACACAAAATAACAAACTCGCGAAGACAAACTTCAGACAAACTGAAAGGAATGCACATAAACATGGAACTTGAATTCTAATACATTCTGAATTTAGAGCACAGATAACGTTTACATTGCACTTAAATGTTGAATATAAAACGCTCAGTGGACAACAGAATGATCCTGAAACACAATTTCTTAATCACGTTCTTGACACTGATACTTAAAAGAATCCTCTGTCAACAAACGAGACGTATATTTTAATACCAAAGGAAATAACAGATCAATCCAGGCTGTATTTTAAAGCGCAGTTTGTTATAACTCAGTTACACCATCGTAATCGCTTCATTCGGCGCTTTCCAACACACAAACACTGTTGAGGCTTCATTTGAAACTTTAGGTATGTTTACATCTTCCGCCCTGCACAATCTCTCGTCAATCGTCACTAAAACGCACAACCTCAGATGTTCGCTCTTTCACCATTTTGATATAAAACAACTGAGTTAGTTTCATTCACTACGTTTGTAAATTTTAATAATAATCTCCAGCCATACGAAATCTCAAGCGTTGGTGGGGGACACAGTTAAGCTTTGTGTTCCCCACGCCCTCTAGCGAAAACAGAATCTTTTGTAGTTCTGTAACTTTACGGTCCAGACGATAAACAATTTTACATATTACATTATTATTATATTTACGCTCGCCAGAAACGTTGGAACTTCGACACACTACGTTCCGCCTAATTTATGGGATGTGGTGTTTACAAAACCAATATCAGGGTGCTCTGGTGAATTATTTATAACTCTATCTTCGTGGATTTTCGATTTCTAAATGACCTCTGGAGAATTCTGGTTATCCTCAGCCTCTCCAGGAGAACAAAAGCTGGGATAGTATCTTCAAAATGACAAGCGTTTTCTTCCAGTCACGATCAATCGATAATTTTAAGTTCTGTCGTTGAAATATCGTCGTTAAATCATGCAACGTGCTACATGAGATCCCAGATCACATAAAAAAAATTATTGAAGGGAATGAGACAAAGTACGTGACTATGAATTCAAAATACTTCCTGTTCTGTCTACAAACATTGTTTCCTTGTCGTGTCATGTGGGTGACATTTCCCATTGTTTATGAACACAATGGTATGCCCCGTAACCTTACCGCTGATGACAGAGATACATTATATTGGTGGCACAAACACGTAATTGAATCAGAACGTAGCAGCAGTCACAGTTACAACCTGGACCTTTCATGTTTACAGCGTTTAAACCCAGTACATACAGAAACGCGGCACTTGTGGGAAATGTACTGGACTGTACTGAAGTGACTCAGGGCACGGTCCAGTGGCTTTCTGCGAGCCTGGTGATGAAACGTCGGGTTCAGTAAAATCAAGCAAACTCAATCACCCGAGCAACTACAGCCTTTTCCAAGGTATTTTAAGCATATATATATATATATATATATATATATATATATATATATATATATATATATATATATATATATATATATATATATATATATATATGAGAAGCCAAATACTTTCCAATCTTCATAAAATATTATGATCAAATCTGGAAGAAATCAGCGAGGCATGTAACAAGCATGGGATGAATGTTAAATGCATTTCTGAATTTCAGTCGAAACCCCTGAAGAAGGAGCCGCTTGCGAGATACAGGCGAATACTGGAGGGTATTATTAAAACTGGTCTTTGAGAAATACTGTGCAAGGATCAATGAGGGGCTCTTGTAAACAAATTCGGGTTCCATAACGCACAGAATGCTTGACTACCTAAGCAGATATTAGCTTCTCATGGCAAACTATGAGCACATTACTAGGTATGGTGAGTGAGAGATAAGGGAATTAGTGTCGAATCCGAAAGGGAGTAACTGCGTTTGCCCAACTGAACGTTACTTACCACAAGTCACCTATAAATCAGGATTACAGTCTTACACTGTACAGGCACCTACCAAATGCGTAAAGTCTGACACTGATGAGACAACTCATTGTCACGCGTCACAACACAGACGACTTTCAGTTTTGTATTACGATCTGAAAGGGCTTCTTCAGCTTCGTACGGGCTCTGAATATACTTCCGATCGCCAGAGCTGCCCATTGTTTCGTTTCGAATCTGATCTGTTTAATTACTTCGTCATCCGCTATTCAACTAAGTTCTTCTTCCTCAAACAGAAGCCCTACGTTGGATTCCGTGTTATTAACAATGATACTCTATTCTAACTATATTTTGCGACGTTTCTAATGGTGATAACAGCGTCCTTCTTCGACGAATTCGAAGGCAAACATTTAAAAAGTGTACTCTCCAAAACGAGACTTCAGGTTCTCACGACAGTGAGTATGAAGATGTCTCGCCGACGTTTCAGAAATGCAGACCTTCAGAGGCAGCAAGCACCCATGAAACTTCGGTAAACTTTACCAGACTACACAGCCTTCTTCACGCCATACAAACTTCGTAAAAATGTTTGGAGCTGAGAGATAAACAGGCATGTTTTCTAACTCTATGGGCCAATTCAACTAAATATGGCACAACATAGATTATGCGATATACGTAGTTCAGGCTATGGGCGAGGGCATAAGACACATTCTGACTCCTTTGTGTTCAAAAGTCGGACAGTCCTGATTTTTCTTGGTTACCAGTCTGATCTCGAAACATGAAGACCTTGACTAAACAAAGCATGGTACTCACCCCTCGAGAATCCCTGAACAATATTGCAGCATGATGTGGGTCCAGACTGACATCGGACGCGCGGTGATGCGTCGTTGTGGTCCCTAGGGAGAAGCACCGTCTGTCGGGTTCCAAGGAACTGCGCCTGAGAAGCGCACCTGTGAGAACAGAGAAATGTCTCAACACTGCACCAAACTAATGTTCATGAAGGGATGAGTTAATCTCTCTGTATTAGAATGCATTAATTTGGGAATGTTGTAATCCTTTGTGAATGCAGATAACGAAACGACGACGATCCGCATAATCTCCAATCCCACCAAGGACACAGTAAACGGAGAAAACAAAAACGTAACGTTCGACCAACCGAACTCTGAGAATCAAACCTGAATTAATCATCCGAATAGTGTCACGTGATGAATTACGAATGTGATTTCCCAGTAATTTATTTTCTGCTTCGTCTTCTAAAACGTTAACTATTTTCCGCAGCAAGCACTTTGCCTCAAGACCTTCAATCTGCCTTCTTCGCTCAATAACTACGAAGATGATGCGTATGAATAAAATATTAATTATATTTTTGTTGTAAGATCCTAAGTCGTTATTTAGGTTTGAAGACAGGGCACGGAAAAAAAATACGGTCTCAAATCTAGGGTTAGAAAATAATATTTCTGCAGGACTATATGAAATAATTCAACACAGCCAAATGAACAGGACTTCCCAAGAGGAGGCAAAATGTCGAAAATATAAAACTATAACACGTAACCACTATAAACTTCTATGGCATGAATACAGTAAACACATACAACTGAAATCGTGATTAACTTCGTGGTTAGCACAAAACTCTGTGCCCTTATTGGCAGGTCGTAGACCGTATGTCGTAAGAGACTGATCAACGGACCGAAGAAAATAATCTGCGATTACGGAATTAATCGATTAAAGTCGGCAACCGTTACATGCATACTGAAACAAATCATGCGATTCTAATAAAAAAAACGTAAAAACACTGCGTGACTGAAATTCCGTTTAAATGAATTCCGGTTTTAATAGAACTAAGAGTGTTCTACAAATTTCTGAAAATCTCAGATTTTATTACGTCCTATTTGGCAGTTCGATTCATATGCCTTTCAGACAGTAATATCTTCCATGCATTCACTTGTTCAATACTTTAACTAAATCTGATAACACATAAAGGTTGAACAACTACTAAAACGTGCCTCAGCACAGTCCATTTCCTTAAAAACAATTTTAATATTATTCTCAAACATTATTCTCGGTCTATCAAGAGACTTCACCACCAAAATTGGTGTACGAATTGTTTCCTCCCATTCCAGCTACATGCCCGGCCGAACGAAATCTCCTTGAATTGACTATTCTAATATAATATGAGATATACAAATCACGGCAAAGAAAACATTCATGCTTGTCACAAGACTCGAACAGTGGTTCGTATGATTACCAACTTCGCCACAGCAGCGCGCGAACGTTCACAGGTAAAGGATATAACTCGTTCATAAAACACTTGTTAAATGTGCGATATTTATAAATCTTAAATATCTTCTTTTGTAAAACAAAAACCATCAATGTCTGTTTAAAAGTGTAATAATTTTTTTAATGCAACAGTTTTCGCCAAAGACCTAACCTAACTTCATTCCCTGGGATATCGTTTCATTCTAATGTCCTGCAAAAAAGCAAAGGTGTAACTCAGCAGGGGATTTGACTGGTATCTTGTGAGAAATTCACTGAATAATTTGGGTAACGTACTTACTGGTAGTTATCCGAAGTCTTAATTATCTCATATTGGAGGCAGTAACTAAACGGCTATATTGGTATCCAGGTATTTCGTAACTTTCAACAGGATTAGTGTACTCAAAAAGAAAACCCTCTACACTGAAACTGTTACAGTTAAAGGAGAACCCACTCGAATTTATACGGCCTGCTGACAGCGTCTATCGGCATCATTAAATTCGCTTCCGCGTTATTCCCATGGACCTGAGGCTTTCCATACTCTCTCATTAATCGGCAACATCATACCCCTTACACAGACCATATTTCTTGCTTTGGTACCATGTTATACAAATCTAGTCTGCCAGTTGGTATAGAAGAAACAGCATTATCCCCTCCAGTAGTGGTCAGTCATTCACACGCAGCATCGGACTACGTGGCTGGAGATAGATTGTTACGTTTTCAACAGAATATAAAGCGAATGGTCAGTAATTTCCTTTCAGCACGTGAAAAACTCGTGGAAAATGAGTTTTCAAAGTTCATACAATAGTTCATGACGCATTTCAAACTGTATATTTGCTTCTTTGAACAATTCGTTAGTCTTTGTGTTCCTTTATTACAGATCGGATACAAAACTACTACAGCGACAATAAACAACAGATATAATCCAGTACTCAAGAAAAGGAGTTTCATTTGTAATTCGTTAAACGTACATCGGGTCGAAAAGGTTTCAAATGACCGACATCAGCTGTGCTGAGTGGTATATAAACTAGCTCCATGTGGCCAGAGAAAGCCAGCCAGAATGACATACACGACCTCTATGAATTCACTTTCTGCGCTCCGCAAGGAAATCGAATAGAAATAAGGGTATCAGCGGAATAGCTTATAAGTTAGATCCAGACACTGAGAGATAGGGTTCGAATCCCACTCACGACATGGATGTTCGTCCGCATTTTTTCAGTGTTCTTCTGTCCTGTGTCAGCACAAGCCTTTCGACGGGATGATCGGCCGTCACGGAGTCCTACCTAACGTCTAAACGGTTCCGTAATTTCAAAAACAACTCTAAGCAGCAGAATAAAAGCTGCTGTAATAACAAAAATGCTTATTTGTCTTACAAACAGGTATTCTCGTCTACCTCTGTACATGCTATTTACCGTCGGCTGTCGAATGCTCTGTCAGGACAACCCTTTCAACCCGTTTCCGGGCTAAGATCTGAACCTGGTACCCCCTGGATACAAAGCAGGGTTGTTAATTACTCGGCCGAGACGTTCTGTAACTGATGGTTACATAACGAAGGGCGGAGTGGAGGTGAAGTCAATTCTCATTAGCTAATGTAGAATGCAACATTTTAATGGATTTTTTCACATATATTACGGACAGGTAACCATAGCAACAGGAAATCAAGGTTGCAATTGGACGAGAGCGCAACGCGTGCTTCCGATCCCTGAGGACACACAACGCGCCTCACGCAAACTTAGAACGGAAAGGCGACTTGTCATCTGAAGGCCGTGACAGGCAAAACACAGACAGTTTTACCTTCCTTGACGATCTCGTCGAAGATGCGGTAGGTGGCCTCGCAGTCGCTGGGCGAAACGCGAGTCCGGGCGCCGTCGTCCAGGGATCGAGACCGGGAGCGGAACAGAGGGTCGGTCGGCACCTCCAGGAAGCAGCTGGTGCGCCTTGGACTCTTGCTGCGCGACTCGCCGCTGGATCCACTCGCGTCCAGACTGCCCCGCACCTGAAGAGCACCACACCTCACTGACCGAACCTCACTCGCTAACACACTTCCAGACTGGACCTCAAAGATCGCTATTTCATTACCATTACATTCTAGGAATAAGCGTCACGGTTGTTCACCAAATCGCATCACTCACTGCTGGTTTAAGACTGAACATCACCGAACACGACACTCGACCTTTGACCGAGCCTCGAACCTCATACTAATCATATACCACGCTGGCTAATATTTAAGATAAACACGCACTCACCCGGTGCCTTAAATTCAAAATCGAAGCCTTATTTACCGACCATACTCAGACTGAACCTAGCTCTTACTCACCTAACGTCATCACCAACAATGTAGGCCTGACAATACTGGACACAATCCATGGCCGAACATTTATTTCCAAATCTAGCCAATCATAAGCCTCACAGACCGATATTAAAACCAACGGAAATTCAATGGAGAAACACACCTGATGACAGAACTTGGTTTACTAACGCTTACTGAACAAACATCATGACTAGCCTTCGCAATGAACCTTGACCCAACTTCGCTAGAAACACACGCACTCCTGGACTGAGTCCTACTAATTGTTCGAGTTCGTGTACCATAACAACAGAGTTTCCTTAAACTCCGTCAGTCCCGTCTTTCCTAGGATTACGAATCGCATACGAAATGCCTGTCTTCGATAATCCTCGCTATGCACATCTAGCCCTCTCTCTAGTAACTCCGGCTGTCGTTTAATCTAATTCTCGCATCCCCCAAATTAATTCATCTCTGCTTCAAAGTAAAATTCATCACTACGAGATCCATGACCGATGAATCTCTCATGCCTAAATTGCCTCACAACTACGAGACATCACCCCCAATTTTTCTGATCGATATTTCCAACTCACTAGCCCACCTCATATTCCCTAGACCCCTGCACACCCCAAAAAATAATACCTTGCGCCCCAGGCTTCTGAGGATGTCCTGCAGATGTCTGCCACTATGGTGGTGAGGTTTCTCCTCATGGTGAGGTTTCTCGTCGGCGAGATGACAGTGCCTTTTGAGGAAGCCCGCGAATCCTGCGTCCTCCTGATCATGAACGGAGGTCGAACTGCTGCTCTCGCTGCTGCTGGACACCTGGTGGCGGTTGTATATGTGATATTGTCCGCCCAGCATCCTGGCTGTCACTACACTACTGTAGCCGATGCTATCATAACACTGACCAGCTGACGGTATCACGCGACAACCGTGTGAATGCGAAGCAACGATTTCCCAGCGTCAGAACTTGAACCTTACTCAAAGTCTATGCTAAACTCGTTGCTGTTACATTAAAGTCCCTGCACTCTGAAAAACGATATTTATTTAGGAAGAGCATTAACAGAAAATATTATACGCGATTTATAGATACATGATAATACATTACATTGCAGTACCTATTCGTGCAACAAAGATGTAGTCAATTCGAATGTTGACCAGGAAACCAATTAAAGTGGCAGTCGTGGCTTATCTTGGAAATTCCAGACGAATGGTGCAATAACGCCTTTTAAAGCACACTTGGATTTGTTTACAAAACTCACGCGACTTGTCAACCATTGCTGCCATCACATTCGTCAACCATAACCTTTGTGGTTAATAAAGCGGCACGGGATGACCTTACAAATGAGTCCCTTCCTAACCACAAATATTCTGTTTAAAATTATTCTTTATCAGGACTTTTTCCATCGTCTGTTCTTTTAAAATCACGACGTTTCGGAGGCTGGTTCTGTCTCCGTCTTCAAGTGAGAGGTACCTACTCTGTTGGGTTCCTTATATAGAGCTAGTCTCTGTCACTGGACCAATAATTTTAAATGTAAACTACCGTCGTCAAAACCCCTTTAGAATTGAACAAATATTCTGGCTGTAATATGCGCGTATACCATGATATCTTAACATTCATACATAAAGAACAAGATTTCCGTTTAAATGGATATTATCAATGAGAAATTTAAAATAATTATGAGGGATGGTCGACGAAAAAACAATAAGCAGGAGATCGAATTTCTCACAGATTCGTCATGAATGTAGATGGCGATAAGTCGCCCTGATGATGGAAGTAGCAAGCACTTCTGAAACGTCGGTAAACTTCTATAAGACTACAAGGCGCAACAACCCAGAAGACAGCCATCTTCATATAGAAAGTCAGTTGTTGATATAACTAGTAATAACACACGCCGAGGCAACGTTTAAATCCAGGAATCCGACGTCTGACCAGACACTGTTCGCGTTTCCTTTTACCTCCTCGCACAATTATTGTCGATACGTGTATGGCCACGACAATCAGATCACCGATTAGAAATTAATGAAATGCAAATACCAGAAGCAGAACTACACTGTTAGAACTTCGTAAAGCTAAGATTGTAAAACAAAGTCATCGATAAATCCCCTTTACTAGAAAAGTGTGTCGCAGATCGGACAGTCATCAGCGTGCCTTGAAATGACACGCTAACATTAACTTCTTCACTGACTCGCTCATCTATCTACCTGTCACTTCGACGTCATAAACCCCCCAGTCACACCTTAGATAACTGTGCAAAATAAATGTGCCTGTTATTTAGCCGCGCAGTTCGTAGATCTCCGTGGTAACGACGACTCCACTTGACACACCCAATTAAAAGAACAATAATCTCTCACCAACAGCTGGTATTATACCTTCCTGAAAAACATCGTGGCTGAGAAACCGGCTGGTAAGACCAAGGTCTTCTGGGAAATTACAGAGTTAATGTTTACGAAATGGAAAGAATAAGAAGCGATTCTTTACTGTCACAGAGTTGATTTGGGCTTCCTTTCACCAGGGAAATATCACTAACACAGGCATTTCTTGAAGAGAAATCGAAGTTTTATCGCCTCTAATAGAAATTTATACATTTTCTAAAAATAAAATGCTCATCATTCACAGTTATTACTTTTAAAAAAACCAACTGTCCTGACTAAAATAAATGAAGGTAGGTTTGCAAAAAATGCGTTCGTATTTGATACAAATAAACATAAATGCCAACGGGGCATGCAGACGCCAAATGACGAGTTTATAAATACCACAGTGCATGTTTACATTCTGGTTTCATTAATACACAGTTCCTCCAATGTCTAACAACATTTCGTCAGATGTTTTTATAGAAACTGCATCGCCGGGTTGTATACTATTATGTCGTTATTTTGTTGCATTCCAGGTCCTCTAGCCAGAAGCAAGCAGCGGCAAATACCTCAGCTTTATAACATTTAATTAAAGTTTCTTCCCAAGCAGCGCTTCATAATAGTATTTATTACTCTACAAAACAGAGCCTTCATTTAAAAATCATAATATTTCATATAACATTTGTGCACTGTCCCTCAAAATTTCACATGACTCACTGATGTTTAACACAGCCTATTGAGAACCAGGTATTTCTTTCCAATTCAAAGGTTTAATTTGACGTGGTGGTAAAGGAAAATATCCCAACTTTGACTGGAATCGAACGCCAAATTTGCAGTTTGCAGCCAGACATTTAAGTGACTAAGCTATCATTTTTCATGATATGCGTCGAAAAATAGGACAAAACTAAGTTCAGAAACACTTGGGCGGTCTCAGAAGATAAATTACACATGAAACGCGGAAAGCCAGCGTACTATCATTTACACAAGACCCTAAAATTAAATACGGAATAATTAACAATTCGACCTCCTGCAGTGACATATATAAAGCGGTTTCTTAATAGTGAAACACAACTTTCAGACAAATCCCATTAAATGGATGAAAACGTAAAGCGCTTTGATACTTGACATCTGTACGTTATGGCAACTTCGTCTTGTCTCGGGGCTTTCTCAGGAATTACCATACTCTCTTAGGAAGTTCAGCTTGCAAGCTTGGCTTAGAACAGATTGCATTTAATGTGAATCAGAAGTCAGCCGGTTGTTAAGAACATCGAATTACGCGGTGACAACAAATAAAACCAAATAAACATTGAACATGAAGATGGTCGACTTATTGGTTACTGCGCCCTGTCGCCTGGTAGAAGTTTACCGGCGTTCCTGAGGTGCTTGCTGACTCCATCATCAGGGTGATTGACCTAACCATCTTTCTATCCAACAGGTACCGGGATTCTTTCCTAGGGTTAAAGCAGCCAGGACGGCCAAACGTCTTCATGACGTGATGCTAGATCAGCACACGGGGTAACCTTACATTTACCTTGACCTTGACTATCAGAACCTCAGTCATCCGCCGAGCCGTTTCTGACACTGCGCGAATCAAAGCTTAGTCTCCACTTTCTGCTGGATTCTTCCGTCTAGAGTAAAAATGCCCCCCGGCTTAAGAACGAAGCAATGAAGGCTTTAGTGGGCCTTGCATGTAAAAGCTCCATTCACTGTCGACCTCGGCAACGCAATAAACAGATTAGGTCAGAAGGACTGTTACTTCCAACTGTGCCATCCACAGAAAATAATAATATTTTGTTTGTCCACATTGGACAAAAAACGTGTTTCTTCTATCAAGATATTACAAGCCATTCACGGAGTACGCATTCGATCAAAAACGTTACACTTCCTTTCACTGCAATGTATTAGAAAACCGCTCTGACGACGTAAGGCTGAACCACGTAGTAGTGACGCTAGAACTGACGTCGCCAGCATTGATCGGTATGCGTCCTCCAATAGCCTCCAGGACCAGTGACCTCACCGCCTGCAGTTTTCAAAACCAATTGCGCCGCACCAAACTAGTAAATTTCAGAACACTACAATTACCACAGAAAGGTTCACAATTATCAAACTTATCAACGGTCCTGAAAGGTATCCTAATCAAAATCCAGTGCAAATTTATTGTTTTCACGAAACTGATTATAATCGGTCATTTTTAAAATTCAAAAGCATAGCCTTCTTCAAACATTTCCCGATACTGGCATATCAAATTGCCAGGTTTAATATTAAACGAATAACAATTACATTACCGCTTGGTGTTATCAAAACAACTTTAATAACAAATCACTTAAATTATAAATTTATTGAGAACCCTATTAATAAACAGACTTTTAACACTGGTATTACAAGACACTTGTGTTTGGCCATTTTAAAAACTAGTTAAAACTAATGAATGTACCATATCTTTTGACATTCGTTAACTCTGATTCTCAGAATAAACAATGACTATTTCCTTAAACCGCTTTAACCAACTGATCTTCGTAATGTAATGAAGTGAAATGTATTTGCGATTTAACGACACCATCAGTAGCTCGGACTATATTAAAGCTTCGCATGACAGGATGTTCAACGTACAATGAACAGGAAAGGATATAGAAGGAAACGAGCGTGGCGTTATGTAAAGTACAGTCAGTCCCTTTGCCTACAAGGACAGAGAAAAAATATGAAGCATCTCAGTAAGAATAGGTGTCAGGGATGAAATACAAACCCAGGACCGTAACTGCATGGGTACGCACTCCACAAATTAAAATAAACCGTCACGTGGCGTAACTCAGAAGATGTTAATGATACTGCATATGTACATTGCCTACACGTACAAATATATGCATACGTACATACAAACAATAAATCACCACCCAGACCTACATGTATGTTCTTTGCCAATGCGACGCTAAAACTGTGTAGGCCTCTGCAGTCTCACATATAAGTCTTCATTATATATCAAATTCCTTTTCTTTTACTAGATACTGCCAAGGACATCACAATTCCACGCAAAAAAAAAAAACAACCTGTACAAATCCAGTGCCACGTTATCTTATCTTACACTTAAAATTATGGCCTCAAACACACTAAACTATGTGCAATTCTTTTATATCCCCGCCTTATTTAGACAGAAAATGAGAAACTGTGTTTGGTGGAAAATGGTAAATACCGTACACACCAAACGATCGTATCTCACTTCTCTTGCAACATAATTATTAATTAATTAATCTGTATGAGTAGTAAAATGTATCGAAAACACATAAAGAGAAACTTCCGTAACTCAATGCACGTTTTCCAATCAAATGAAATATAAAACAACTAGAATTGGGAAATGATAACTCACCAACCGACCAAGCCACCAAATCCTGCACGTCTTATCACATTAATTCTGAGAGGCGAAACAGTTTTGGTAATGTAATAGCACCCAAAAGGCAGCAACGATATTTGGTATAACTGTCCATTTCCTAGACAAATGGCCCATGTATATAAACCTACACAATTTCTGAGATCAGAAAGAAATGTTCATTTCTTTCTGCAAACTGACACAACCAACTGCGATTAAATGCAATTCTCAGAAACAACCCCGCGGTTTGTACGATGTCTGCGAAAGACACGCATGAGTATGTAAACACTTAGAGGCCTACACAGACTCTCACTCAGATAAGCCTACTCATTCAGAATGGAGATAAGCATAAGAAAGCGCATTTATCAGAACAAACAGAACGCATCTACAAAGAGGCAGGAATAAGCAGTGACACAGAATCTAACATCACCTGAATGCACACATCACCAAAGTGAAAGCTCATAAAGCAAAGTATGTGAACAACTTTGTGTGGAGTAGTATGATCATCCGTACACTTAGCTGATACGAAGTTTCAACTTGGTAACCAGAACTGAAACCAATCAAACCCAGCAGGACAACTCTTCAGTCGAAAGTGTAAACAGCTAAATTAACGTGTAGGATGCGAAGACAGGGACTCAGCGAAAAAAATCCGTTGTGTAAAGCAGTATCCCCTTATCAGAAAGCATACATGATAAAACTATTTTAGGAAATGTTCCTCCAGGTTTTAAATTCGTGAAATGCAAACTTCTGATACTCCCCTACAACTTAAATAGCGCAAAATATGCAAGGCGGATAAACAAAGACCTCCAATACCCTACAAAATTCTATCAGAATAAGTCCGACGACTCTCGGGTTATGAGATGGCAGCAAGTCACCATTTTTCCTTTTACCGAGTTCCAGACTCGTAATAACATTCCGTCCAATATTACGAACAGAACAAAACGTTTCTGAAACTGGATTTGCTTCCGTCCTCGTGTTTTATAAGTAGCGAAGAAAACATCCAGTTTCCGAAACGCTTTGTTCTGTTTGGAATAAGAAACAAGAGTTCACAAACCCGATATAACTAATTGCAATATACCACTGTAGAAGCAGTGGGTTTTAGAGCGCGTCAGCTATTGCTCGTGTATCATTGTCAGAGCCCTTTAGAACTGGTTTATGAAACTGGTATGGACCCCGCATAAACTCCTATAGGAGACTTGCAACCGACTAAAAATTCACCCACAGCCGTTATCACGTTCTTATGGGGATATCGATTTCGAAGATCCCAGATGGTTTCTCTTTACGATTGTTCAACGTCTCAAAAAAGGCACTTCTAGGAATACGATACAGTATCATCCATACAAAATATGCAGTGACTCTTTTAACAGATCCAATAAATATTCCCAAAATGTACACATGAGTACGGAAACATTGCATTCCCGAACTGGGGCGTTTTATAAGGGCAAACTTAACAGTTTACTTCCTGGACAGATAAAGATTCTAGTTCTTATTTTAAAACTTCTGACGCAATTTAAGTCCGTATTTTAAATAAACAATGTATTATGACAATACGTTAATTTAAACATGAAACTGATTTGGATTATTGTTTTTAAAAATATAAAATATTCAACATGTATGAATTACATGTTACATACACGTAACTCTGTTGTATATTTTCAGTATAGTGTAAAATTTGTATATTTTAGGAACATATTTTTATACTTCTAGTCCAATTTATCAGCTAGCCTGGAAGAGAATTTCGGCATTATTCTCTATGGAACTTCCATCCACTCCCACCCAACAAAGTAACACCATCCTACAGGCCTACAATACTAAATCCTCCCCTACTGCGGAATTGTTACGGACAGTACTCAACACAATATATTGCCCATCTACACGAACTTCTCAGTGAATGCTGACTGCAGTAATTGATCGATCCATGCGTACGCCGCGTCTCCACTGCAACCTTCCATTGCATCTCCGATGTCGGTCCACAGACGAGGCATAACTCGCCCAAGGACGCCCAGTTCTGAAAGTGGACCTGAACGATGCGCAACAGCCCATGAATGGAAAATGTAAAAGATGTTCTGCTACGAGGTCACAAGTTCCAAGCAAAACTCGCTCATTGTTTGACGAATGCTGTTTCGGGGTCCCTGCACCGAGTATTGTAACACAGCCTCGTCATCTTTCATAGGCTCGATCGCCCAGTTACCATCCCTCCTTGCCTTGATATTGTCCACCTGCGGTTATTATCAAATGATCATGGAATTTAACTACACACTGTCTGTTAAAATCATACAACATACTTTCCCTTGAATCTGTGACGATTCTCGAGATACTTACACAACGAAAATGTTTATGCTTTGTCATCTTACACAAGAATTGCTGGACTGATGATAACATTGCATACTCGATGTCTCTTTCGTACGCTATTTACAAAACAGCACCAAAAATCAGCATTCACGAAATGAAAATGTAGAGCCAATGACAAGTGCAAAACACAGAAATATTATTTTGAAGAAGTCGGGGCCATGCAGGAAGAAAGACGTCAACAACAGTTACAACAAACAACTGAACTGCATGGTTCCACCAGGTAGAAAGTTCTACAGGACCTCTGTCTCTCTGCACTGATCCAAAGGACTAATGCAATGCGCGTTGGTTAGCACCACGATACTGACCCTTCCGAGAAACAATTTGCTTTGTGGAAGCGCGGGGAAGGGTGTTAAATCGAAACTTATTTCCACTTTTATGCACTAGAAAGCCTTTCTACAGCGAAAAAAGTATTTGTAATAGGCTAAACCTCTCGTCGCGTATAATACAGCTCCTTACACAATAGTGGATGTAGACCGACAGTATTACATAATACCACAAGACCAGTTTCGATGTACGTGCAATATGACGGATGGCTCTTTCCGTTTCTAGGAAATACATGCCTACACAGTTAATATTATTTCACATATATACAACAGCAAATATCACCTGACAACTCTCCCCAACATGCACGATGACGTCAGTAACTCCTCACGCACAAAATTACAGCTTGCACTAACCCTCCTTACAATTAAAGTTCATTATGCAATGGACCTTCTGCCATTACAGTGAATGCTATTACAAAACGCTTAAATCGGCTTATTCAAAGCATAATAAAACAATACAGACCACTCCAGCAAAAACTTGATGTTATTCACGACACTTATGACAAACCGAACTGTCAATCTGATGACAGACTACGGCTCAAGCCACCTCATTGACACAATGCTGAAATCTCTGTGCAAATGATCACACACAACCACGCACCACGCCAGGCGGACAACAACAGATCAGCATGGCGTTCTCCTCACGCCACTCCAGCTGCTGGCGCGCCTAGCGGCGAGGTGACCCAACTAATTTCACGAGGACAGGGTGTAGAAAAATATTACTCACAACTAGCTTAAAACACAATTTACACTTTAAATGCAACGCAAACTTATGGTTCACAGCTTGTGTAAGCACCTAAATATGATCAGTTCGAGTTGGATTACGTTTAACTCATTCGCGGTTGATTCAACGATACTGCATCAACTACGGCGTTACGAATAGGATGAAAGGATGTTATAAACAAGGAACTAGAAATTATGGAAGAAATAAGTTCCCGCGGTCTACTTTAAGGAATTGTCCCGCTATTTACGGAGACCAACCATGACATAACATAGCCTGTGGTGGACTGACTAAGATTAGGACAAGGCATAAATCAAGAATGCGTTCCCGCTAAGTTGCCCTGCCCAATGCAGCTCAAAAACTAACATTCACTTTTCACGAATAACAAATACAAATAGATACAAACAGAACAGAACGCTGTTTCCGAACTAAATAGTATATTTTGAGACATTTCAATCTCGGATGTCGCGCCGTGCAGTCTTGTAGAAACTGACAACATTTCAGATGTGCTTATTGCCTCCACCATCAGGTCGATAATCACGTCTAAATCGTCGGTCAGTTTGTGCTAGACTACACGGTGCAACATGCCAGAAGACAGCCATCTTCATACTCGCCATTGTGAGAAACTAAAATCTCAAGTTCCTTGCGGAAATTATTACAGCAGAGTGGAAGGCTTCATTACTCATCCAGTGCAGAGAAAACAGGTTCTATTTCACATCCTTTGTACCACGTAAATCGCTTTTCATTCAACCCTTGTAATTTCAGTGGTACAGTGGTATTACTCCACATTCGTCTCATTCCTAACTTATCCAACGCAGTTCCTCCGTTCTAAGCGAGCGTGACAATGAATCACTACTGCCTGGTAATCAACAAACTGCTGGAAAACGAGTCCCCAGTTTACAAGAATTGAGAAGCAATCATTCTCGACAAGCACTCTGCTATCCACATGCCACACGGTTGTCACTTCACAACGCCCGAGGCGCCGTGAACACGCAACCCGTCCAACGAAAGTGTCGGAGAAGTTGCCGCAGCAACACGGCGCGGCATCCTCGGCTAACAAAGTGGAATGGATGCGACAAAACAATTTTTACGCAGAAACCGATTTCGAATAACGTTCCTGGCAAAGAATAGAAATATTCATATTACTTTGTGACTTTCAGAATTTGCACATTTTCACATTTTGAGCTTCTGTATGTTGCACTATCGATTTGGTCTAAGTAATTATACATTTTAAGAGTGCCGCGAGTTGATAAACGGCTGAAAAAGAAGGATAAAATTAACTATGAAAAGAGAACGGATACTCGCTCACGGCTAAACCTTAAGCATAAAAAATTTATCAAGCAGGGGACAGCAGCACCTCTGAAATGTCGGTACACTATATGGCACAACAATCCAGAAATAGTGTTCGTACAAGGTGCCTTAAGAACCTGACATCTAAATCTGGTGAGATGACTGGTGATTATGAATAGGTATTCCGTAGAGATGGAACATATCAGCAGTGTATAATAACACTTCTTCGTGACTCCGAAACTGACTTCACTTTTACGAGGCCAGGAAACAGACAACAGAATATAAAGAGATCTTCCCGTCTCATCTGATTCTAAACTACGTCTGTACGAATCAATCCAGTTTTTAAATCAATCAATCACGCTCATCTGATTTTCGTTTCATCCGACGATAAAGAACCTCTCCAGTTATAAACAAAACACATCCATCCTCATTGCTCGACACCACACCACACAACATAACAAATCAATCATTCCACGTAAAATCTGCTCGAAACGGGCCTGTAACTCGCCATGTGACACGTGATGCCTAAGGCGTCTCACAAGGACATGGGGTCACGTGGTGGAGGAAGCCATAAAGAAAGACCTGTCACTATCGGATATTTGCATTTTCGAAACAAGGTTATAACTGAAAATTGCGTCACCGCATATTTTCCACGCTGGCGACACTTGTACCATGCACGAAGCTTGTAGACTATTAAGGCACAGACAGAATTTCTACGAAAATCGTATCACCGAAATGTGGCGTCGGTGTCCAATCGAACAGAAGCTGAGCAACTCCTGTATAACCCGCACACATGTTCCGTGTGTCAAAAAAGGCAAGTTTATATTCACATCAAACAAACGAGAAACAACTCTCGTATGCTTATATCACGTGGATTCCAGAAAAAGTAACGCTGTTGACGTTTCAGACACTGGTTCGCATCGGTTACTTTTCGTTCTGTTTTGTACTCTAGTATTTCCAGCCATTATCATATTCTAATAGAATTCACTACTTACCATTTATAAAACATTTTACAATTTGTAAGGCCGGTTATAATTAGGCATCACATTAGTAAAATTAAGACAAACTCATCAAAAATAAATATCACAATTCTCTTCGTATACTTAAAACAAGAAATTATTTTAAACAATGCAGCTCTATGCAATGGTGTGGTTAGTTTGAATTTCGTTTTAATGTCGCCCCACTTGGCTGTAATGACAGAATTCCAACAGCCTAGGGCGTGAGGAGAGAAATTATTCACCAATCTCCTCCTCCTTCCGCACTACCCGAGAGCCGTTACGCCACTTTGCATAATACTGTTGGATTTCTATGTTAACCTTGCAGTGAGCTGCATTATCGAACGAGAAGGTATTACTCACTTTGAGCTGCTATTTGCTGCTGGTGCGCTGCCGCCCTCTGTGAACAAGAGCAGAAACCAACAAATCAGACTTCGTAAAGTGAATGAGTGCGTAACACAATTAGCATCGCCATAATACAAACCAATCTCTGCGTTAGTTACAGTTCAGAAAGCATACAAATGTAGCATGAAAATAACACATTTCAAGAAAATAAAACTCTTGTAATTTTCCCAATTTTATTATTTGTGTCTGAGACACGTTTCTGCCTGTCGCGTCTTTGAACTCGTGACCCGAGAATTTACACTGACATGAATTTGAGTTATATCACCGAAATGGACAGTCTCGTGAAATGTGCATTAAACATAAAAATATTTAGAACTGAACTTACAGATCTTAACGAGACAAATTGTCGGTCAAAATTAATTTGAGCGTGTAGCAAGCCTTGTTACTTCTAGGAAAGGAATCCACAAAACACAGTCAACAGACAGAGAACTTAAACTCAATCCGCCGTTTTGCCTTTTTACGAAGCGACTAATAATTTCAAACAATCCATCTCAAACTACGATGGCTGTTTTATAGTTGGATCGCAACGCCGTTTCAGAGGTCCTTGGGTTGGAAAATAACAATATCGAAATTTGGGAGAAGCAGACGCTCAACTTTGGGTTTTGATTCCTTAAACGAATTTACAGAACAACAGCAAACCACGAGTGCGTGTGTCGACTACAAACCCACTGATCTAACTAGAAGTAATTGCAGTATGACGATGCCATGACAGAAACGACCACAAGAAACGTGGTTATGGTTAGCAAAGCTTTCACGACGAGTAACCGCATGCCTTCTCGGGCTATCAGCCGTGTGAGTATGGAAACAGCGTACTACGTCTCGACACTTATCTGCCTCCATCACCAAGGACCGACATCCTCTTGATTATGGATTCACAGCCTCTGAAACGTTCGAAATTAATTTCATATCCACGTGGCTAATCGCCCGAGAAGACTACTGAAAAGAGACGTTTGTTTCTCTTCTACAGTTGTCTTTCTGTGTCTTCGTGTCAAAATAGAAATTCTCCAGACACCGCGAAGAACACAGATATAACACTACTCACTGGGGAGAGAAACTCACCTCTCCCATATGTTTCTATTCTGATCTACAGACTCCCTCCTCCAGCTGGAGGAACAGAAGCACTGATTTCTTTATTTTGGAATTCTTCCATCGTCTGTGGACAAATCGGAAATAGCTCGGTCTACCCGATCCAGCACAGTAGGTGTCTTCTTCCACGCTTGATGACGAAGGAAGAAGACCCATCTTTCGAAACGCTGTGATGTTTAAGACTTTTTTAAAAACTTTCAACAGATGACGGACAAGTCCAAAATAAACAAATCAGTAACAAACAGAAGAAAACAAGCGCTGTTCATGCGAGTTTTTACATTCTCACAGCGACGAGTACGCAGATGGGTGTCTTCTGGGATTTTGCGCCGTGTGGTCTAGTGGATAATGACCGACGTTTGAAAGGAGCTTATTGCCTTCACGTCAGGGCGATCATCACCAGACTACACGGGAAAACATCCCAGAAGACAGCCATCTTCGCTGTTCGTCATGTTGGCAATGATTAGAAATCCGTATTTATATCTTAATTATCTGTCTGCCTGTAATTGGGCAAGTCGCTCTAAATTATAGTGGACAGAGTGGACAAAGTTATGAAATTATCTTATGGCTACATAACCTTTACACTGACAACTGAATCTATAGGTAGTAACATATCTTCATGGAGCAAATATGTTTATATAGACAGATCACACTAACAAGCACTTATGCCAACAGTTGATTAACCTGGATGGTAGAGTCAAGTGTGACTGTTAAACAAGCAGTCTCGGACAGCCGACACTAGGTAGACTCCACTTCGATGTTGGCTATCAAAACAATTCACTGCGAGAAGTGATTGGTTATTACGGGCGAAGGATAACACTAAAAATAGCGTTCGATTAATCATTCAAACTGGCAAAGGGTGAAAACACTCTACGAGTTTGGGTATTAGCCAGCCATCTTCAACTTACAGGTCCTGTTGATTCAGAGTCAGTCAGTCGCACAATTGTGGTTAGTTAAATAAATGTCCTGAATAACTGAAATGGCACAGAATTGTATTATATAAAATTGCACTTTATTCAAGTCCCGCAGAACCGGTTCTGTACACCGTTCCATTATCTGTTATCAGTAAGGATCAGCTTTCTGCAAGACCACTGCACGCCAACAAACCTCGGGAAGAAATTCGGTTTAAGAAATGCAAAAAATAAGGCGACAATTAAAATACATATAAAGAATCGCAGAAACGCCACAATGAGTTTGCTTTGAACGATCCCCATGTTCGTAAGCCAAATCGTGTTTGTACAATGGTATTGGAAGGAACAGTTAATATAAGGTACTGACGTAATAACTTTTCTCTTAATTTGTTTACTGTGTGTAGAAAGTAGCGTGTTACATCACGATAAATGACACAAAACATGCGCCAGTTAGTGTAAACGCAGTAGTTTGTCATAACTCGCAGCGGGAGGAGGTAACCGCTGATGAAAGACCCCTACACATGTTCAGTTTCTTTTTCTCAGTTTGAACCACAGAGGCCGAAATTGCAATTAAAACTATGAGTATTGCCGGGGGGGGGGGGGGGGCCTAATAACTGTACAGTCAAAAATTTGGCCAGACTTAAGTCTGAGTAAGTATGAGAATCGATTTGAAAGCTTTCCCGCGCTGTTTCAACTGAAATCCAAATCGGACCGCGGGTAACATAAAACTAGAGATATTTCAACTGTTTTCATCAACTGAAGACCAAGCAGTTCATACGTAGTGTATTTGTGCTCAACGTTAGTGATTACCGAAATTGTAAAAAGAATTCTAACTTTTGTGTCATGTTTTCGTAAACACATGTGCTGGTAGAACTACTTAATTGGATGATTCTCAGATTATTTACCGACGCTTTTCCAACTGCAAATGTTATGTAGCGTCAAATCGTAGGATGAATGTAAATGATGGATTGTAAAATATTAAGAATAAAGCGGTTCTGAATTATTTTACGGAAATCTCAAAGAATTTTCCGATGGAACCAAAGAAAACCTCAGAACAGCAGGTTTCTGGGACGAGATTCGAAAGAAGGATCTCCTCCGAAACCACAAAATGCATTAAACGAATGCCTTTAGCCTAAAACTTTCTTTCTTCAACTGAGAATGACTGTTCCCCTTACCCCATCAAAAATAAAATATTCTTTACTGAAGGAGTCTCACGCCCACCAAACTTTTTTCTTCTCACTCTGCGAGGTAGAACCCTTTCATTACACCACTTAGTTCAAGAACCAGCCTTACTATATTCCACATAATTGAAATGGCACTTCCATAATTAAGCTTCGTTGCGCCAGTCTTCTTGCATTAGCAGCCTCCACAAACGAAGCTTCATTTCCTGTGGACTACTGCGTAATTAAGACGGACAAAGGTGTTCGATTCCAAGTGGTAACAGGAATTTTTTCGCCGCCGTGTCCAGATTGGCTCAGCAGCCCGTCTAGTCCACTACTAAACTTGTAACTGGGGCCCTCTTCTCAGGTGTAAAACGGCTAGAACGTAAAGCTCGTCACTTTCGTCACGTGGTGCTAACGGCAAGAATATGAGGAGATTTCCCTCCAGGCCCTCCATGTATTTATCGAGTAGTGCTCAAGCACAGGAACAATGGCTTTCACGTTTTCACCGTAAAATTTGCAATCACCCTGGCTTCCATAAACATCCTCAACCATACATAAAGGCAGAAACAGAAAACAAAATACACTTGCAACGTATAAAACAATTAAGGACACTCCAGTACTGTTTTCCAGGATACAGAGCACACTCCAGTCAGAGATGTATCGGTACTGGATAGCAAATACAGGTGACTCTCGTTATACGTGCGAATTGCCACGGAAATCGGAAAAGCATAAAACGATAAACGCATAAATTACCGAGGATTTTTGAGTGATATACCCCGGAGTCAAAACTGTGAAGCAACTAAGCCGGCCTTCGCGACAGCATCTACCGTGGACGCGAATCGGATGTGGATACTCCTCATGACATTGAAACAAAACCGCGGATATGCGAAAACTCGGACAGCGAATGCGCATATAACGAGAGTCATCTGTGTTTCAAGGTGCAGGGAACGACGAGTGGCAATGTCTTTCTACGCGAACTTAGGTGCGAATAAAAAAAAATGGCTCATCTACGAAATGTGTCGACCTGCCATGTGACGACAGTTTGCAGAGCAAGTAAACAAGAACGACACATATATATATCTTTAGTGTAAACACGATGGTTGTGAAACAGGGCTGTTAATTAACGTGTCAACAGTCGTGACACGAAGCCTTCACAGAATATAGAAGAACCCACGTGTTTCTGGTCGCATATGGCATAAACGTCTTCCCAGTATCTACCTCATTCGCAAGACAACGCTGTTCAAATTTGTACAGCGATTTGAGCTGCGAAACTCGATTACCGTTGCCATGTGTGTCGATACCTTTCCAGTAGAAACTGTACCATGCACGCAGTGTTCACTGAATGTGATTAAATTTAAACCATTAATCTGTATTACAATTCAAAATATAAATCATAGTTTTGAACCAAAAACCTTCCCACTATAGAGAACTATATAAAACAGCGAGGAGTTCAACGTTGCGACGAAAACAATCCTGCCAGTCACTTGATTTCGACCATCTATTCGGAACCCATATGTTTCAGGTTTCGTCATACAATTAAACAAGTACATTACTTCATGGGACTGAATCAGTTTGGATACTTACATCATTCACCTGTAAGAAAACTGATATGGTACAACGAAGAATAATGTCAAATGCTACGAAATTTCTCCTTATCACATAACTGTAAACACATCTAGAAAGCCTCTGAAACTTCAAATGAAACTATAAAATATGGCTTCAGATGTAGCAAATCGTGTAGTACCGTTTCGTAGAACTATTGTCAACTTCAGGAATTTCGCTGTTAACACAATCACTGTACAAACAAAGCTGACGAACAAATATGCCCACACCACGACAACCTCTTGCTGGGTCCACAAATTAACATGCCGAGACATCGCCTGCGCTTCCACACTTGAAAGGCTATTAAATTTCCTCCAGTGCTCTCAGGCGGGCCAGGAATATAGGCAAGGACTTGGATCGATGATGGGTGTCTTCTGGGTTGTAACGTCATATAGTCTGGTAGAAGTTTACCACCATGATGATGGAGACAGCAAGAACCTCTGAAATGTTGGTAAAAGTCTGCCAGACTACACGGCGCTACAACTCAGAAGACAGCCATCTTCGTACTCACCGCCGTGAGAACCTCAAATCCGACTTGGAACGTGGTCAACATACGAAATACCAGGAGAGCCAGCTGGGTTTCGAACTGGATACCTCCCAAATACAACTACAATTAGTTACTGCTACACCACTCTTCCGGTTTAAAATGTTTGGCGCATTAAACTTGCAATTTTGATAAAGTCTTAATTCTTATTTCATTGTTTATTTCTGTTATTAAAGTACCAACGTTCCCCAGCCATGAAGACCTAAAGCAGAAGCCGAAGTTCATATATTTGGTCGTATTGTAAATACCTCAATACGACCATGAACACGGATCGAATTTATTCGCGTGCAGCATTTTGTATGTCCCATGTCCAAGACAATGGTAACCTGCTTAAGACAAGACTCGTGTAAATATTTTTTTAAGTCGGTCCGTACCTTGTAATCATGGGGTCTCGGGTTCGATTCCCGGCGGTGCCCGAATTTATAACTTGTGTTGGGCAAGGCCGTGGTCTAGGCAACACGGAGTTTTCCTCCGGGGGCTTCCCCGGTTTCTCCGTGGCATCCCAACAATTACTCCATTCACACACAGAAGAAGGCAATGGCAAACCACTTCTGGATCATCTGCCAAGAACGTATATGAACAGGTCCCAGTCCGAGAAAAGGATGGAAGGATCCTGTTCATATGGACCTGTCGTCAGACAGAACACTAAATAAATAGCTGTTGTTTACACTGATAATCATGCGAAACGCATACACGCGGAATTACTGACTGTTAAAGTAGGCGGTGCATATAGTTACCACTGGGTTCTAAAGGGTTAAAATATGAAGTACACAGCGTCAGCCTAACCACTGACTTCCACACACTGCCCGGAATTATAAAATATGGAGCCTTTCCACCACGACCCCCGGAAGCCTTAGTAAGAAATGCGCAACGCTGACTCGCGTCACCCGTCTGTTAATACGTCATACCTGTATCATGCGCAGATTATTTGTCTTTAGGAACAGTTTCATGTTCATTCTGCCATCCTACCGATGACTGATACGTAATCCTTTTATCCTTTCAAACACAGACCTATCTATTACACTGACAGACATCATCCGACAATTAGTTCCAATTGTCCTTCTTCATGCCATATGTCTAATTACAGTTCTACTTCAATAATTTTACAGGGAATTAGGTTTAATAGGTTTGGTTTTATGCCCGTCCTTGCAATAAGAAGAGATTTCAATAAACTGAACAACTATGATGCTTCTCACATGTCTGTTTATAGCCTAAAATCAGTTATATTTCCTTTACTTCTGCATTTTAGATAACTTATACAGCACACATGTTTAAAAACTTCTCAGAACGACCCTAAACGTGCAGGTCAATTTCGGCGCCAAGCGAGTGTTTACTGAGTGCATTATCCAGCCCCTCCCCAACCCACGAAACCAATCGACAACGCCAACTTCTACCTCCATGCAGCAGAGTCCATCTTGACAAACTTATGGTCGCCCAACTTGTTAAGAAATTCGCAGCCCAATCTGAAGAATCATTGCCATATTCACAAGAACCTGCCACTGGCCTCTATTATGAACAGCACTAATCCAGCCCACACCCTCCTACTCTATTTCTTTAAGATCAATTTTAATATTATCCTCCCACCTATGTCTAGGTCTTCGAGGTGATCACAATTTTTCAGGTTTTCTCGTGAAAAATGTGTATGCATTTCTCATCCCTCCCATGCGTGTTTCATGCTAGCCCAGATCCTAACATTATATCGATATATTAGGTTCAGGAAATGTTACTGCCGGTGTCTTGAGAATTACGTATTACAGAGCTGTGGAATAAAGCAGAATCAGGGTCATGAAGCACCATAAGACCTTAAATAAAGCCACATCGAGTTACTCAATAGTCCTGACCTAAGCCACAAGAAGTAAAAGGGTTGGGACTAAAACCAGGATGAGTCCACAAGCCACAAAGAGTCTAAAAGTCATACTTAAGCCCACATCGAGTCCAAAAAAGCGTATAAAATACAGCAATGCCTCGTAGAAGGAAACCCAAGCGTCTGGATAGCATCCATCAGCGTCCAAGAGCTTAAACTGAAGTCACACTGACATTGCAAGAAATCTGACTGGGATGTGCAAGGTGTCACATGCCAAGAGTCTGCATCGTTACCCACATGATGAAGCAGCAGCTTGACGCCGGAGACTTCCAAGGCCTTGGCATCGAGAGATCGACTGCGGGGTTTCTGGTACAGTGACTCCTCCTTCTTCGAGCCCTTAATCCATCGGAAGTAGCTCGCCATTGCGGTTCGCTCATTCGTTCGTGTATCACTTCAATACTAACCGTTCTGACATTACACAATCACTTCATCACTGCTTCTTCGAACTTCACAGATCTCACTTCCACACACCTCTACGACGTGTATCACGGCCAGGTTCACGTACAACTGTAATTTACTTGGTTACTCCAACACAGCTTCATTACCAGATATCGCAATCGGCGGGACAAATGGCACAAGCAGGCCTAATTGTCTTAATTGTTCCCTGAAACCTGAAGTACTTCACGCTATACGTAACCTCCAGACTCTACCCAACTCACATTATCAGCTAAATTGCTTCCTCAAACAACACCGGCCTTTCGATTAATCCGACATAGCCCTATCACGCGGCGAGTCAACCACACGACCGCCTCAACCGTTCTCGAATACCTGGATCACTTCAACTTACAAACACGAAAATCCACCTAATAAGCATCATCAGCCAAACTGTATCCCCCGACAACCTGTGATGTGAACGACTCTTTGAACAACAAAATGAAGGGAAAATTACATTAAAATAAGAATCGGATATAACTCAAATTAATTACATCTTACGTTAATGTAAAACGCCTAACAGGTTTCGATCACTTCAGTCATCATCAGAGGCTTATTGAATGCCAACAGCAAGTTACTGAGTTTAAATATTGTTATAATACTTAACGTTTACAATTTAACCAACAAGGTTGTACTAATTTTTTAAAAAATGCTATGTGTTAAAAATTCAATGTGTGTCACAACGTCTGAATCTATGCCCTTAGATCCTTAGGTATAACCTACATTCGACCACTTGCGTTTAAGTTCTTCATATGCGTTCTGCTTCGATAACCTCTTAATTACTACACTGTTCTCTGCTTTCTATTCTTTCTTTCTGTTTATCTACGCCTCATTTATACAACACAAATGTCTTGCTTCTGAGACATCAAAACAATTAACATTTTTATTGCACAGTTGTTGTTTGCTCCAAGTCTTTGTGTGTTATTTATCGTCGTACCAATTAACTTGCTGAACCTGTATTGCCTATTTTTTTCTCTTTTTCCTGTCCCCTTCAACCACCATTTATCCACTAATATACCGACTTCACATATCTATGCTTGATGCGCTCTCCATAGCCTACTTACGCAACATCCACCTTCCATTTCTAATACAATTTCAAATAAGTCATTAAATTCTTAGCTTTATTGTTCTTTAATAGCTTTACTTCGTCTGTTGTTTGAATGAGTGTAGATCCCTGAAGATTAAGACTCAAAGTACGGAGATTACATATTAAACAATCAGCATAGAAATACATTTGGAATATAAAATGAGGCACAGAGAAACACGATGAAAGAAGATTAGTATTCATAATAGAGTATTTTTAACATCTTAGTACGACCTTAAAGGTTAAGATGCAGCAATTAAGTATTATAACAAACTACACAAACCTAATACCTTACTAAGGATAAGAAAAAGCACCTGAGAATGGCCCATGTGTGTCCAAATATGTTAAACGTAACAAAGTTACGTAAGATATAAATAATATTAGTAATATCTGATGGTTATTTTCATATAAATTTTTGAATAATCAGTACAACGGTGTGAGTTAATTATTTATATTAGTTGTGTATGGAACTGAACTACAGAATAAATGCAATTCACACTGCAGATACCGAATTACTTTGTACGAAACTTAACTGATGGGCCAAGTTACACCGAACATATTTTAAAATATTACAAAGCTGTGTATATGAAACTACAATGAAACAGGCCTCCTTCCAAATTTCACTTTATTACCGAAAACAAACGAAACTGTAACAAATTAATTAGCTATACAGTTACCTACAACCAGTATCACTGCATGCAGTGTGACATTCTAATCCATACGAAGTTGGCCTGATATTTTCCAAAATTTAATACTGGTAACACGTAAACAGTGTATTAAATTTACAAAGAAAGTCTGATTCACAAATACACGATGAACTCCTACCCTGTAACATTCAAACTGCATCGAATTCGAAGACGCCTAATCTAGGATGTTGCGTCGTGTAGTCTGGTAGAAATCGACCGACGTTTCAGGGGTGCTTACCGCCATCATAATCACAACGATGGAGGTAGTAAGTACCTCTGAAACTCTGGTAAATTTCTTCCAGACCACACGACGCAACATCCCACAAGACAGTCTTGACACTGGCGGCTAAGAACCTAAAATCTCACCAGCATCGAATTCATTCTAAATTTTCATTATATAATAATAAAAGGTAACACATCGATTCCGAACGCACACAGTTGCCTATAAGACACAGACACAGATTCCACTTTAAAGGTTATCAGATAACACTGTAAAATATTGCACCCAGACAAGAGGCAGGAACACGCTCCACCTCAAGCCATACCACGCTGCATACTGAACCTCTAGATCGCATCTACCTCGGTGGAATCACATTATCAAAACAATTTGGCTGGAAACTTCCTACTGCCTGTCGCTCGTTATCTGTCTGCTCACACACTGAAATAATAAAAAGGTTTGCACAGAGCCGTGCGACCTTCAACACAGCTACAGCACTCAGGATGAGGCACTTGACAGCGGCGCGAGTGGGGAGACTCGCGCCTACAAACACTTTCTGTGCTGAAACTAAAGACGGAAGCCTTCGCGACCCTCGCTACAAACTCGGCTCTTAATTCCAATTATCTCCGCATGTGGTTCCCTCTTTCTGCACCATGCAAAGGACTACGACCCAACAAGGTCGGCCGGCAATTTCGCAGTACGTAATTCTCCGTTAAACAAACATTATATCGAAAATTACGCATTTTCTGCCTGAACTGTTCAGAAAAAAATACTCAATGCATTAGCGACCCTTTTGAAAACCTGAGAGTCTCTCAATCCGGGGGGGAACCAGAATAGAGTACTTCAGTCACCACGGAATCCAGCATCCTCTGGATGTGGACGGCGAAGGGCTCCTGATACGGAGGAAAGAAGCGAATAAAGGATTTCCCAAAAAGGTTTATACATATTATATGGGATATTAAACTTGTTATCGATCTCCGGGAGTTGTGTTTACAGAAGACATGGACAGTGGTCATTTTGAACACCGACGCTAGATTCACTAAATGCCAATGCTGGCGTATGTAATGGTTTCGTTCATTAAAATGTCTTTTATTTCATTCACTGAATGTGTGCATACATCTTAATTGGACACCCTGAATATTAAACAAGTTACTATTTAGATGTTATAGGCAATCCGAGAAATTTAACGCAGAATCTGCATACGCTATAAGTAATAAAATAAAGACTGTATTCTGATAATGCTGACGGCAACCACTTCAGAGCTTGTATCGGTATCCCGGAATAACCCATTCTTTCAACACAGGTGTACAAGTTCAACTCCCGACAGGTGAACATCTGAACATTATGTCTTACCCAGTCGATACCGGAGACTCCCCCCCCCCCCCCGAGTAAAATGGCTAGAGCTCTAAGCTGGACACGCCTTTATCATTATCACTTGGTGCTCAAGAACTACAATATTATTAATTCCCACGGAAAATGATTCTGGTAACAAGCACCTTGGAATAAATATTTCGCTTAACTTTCAGTTTCCTCGTTAGGTTAATCAGATCCTGCATCCGGTGTTGAGGATGCGGCCTTTGATCTGCACCGTCAGTCGCAGTCTGACAACCCTGCTGGCTCCACAAAATGCAATGCACAAGGTGTCCACACATGAGCAGATTATCCTTATGTTGGCAAACATTTTAAGTACGAACTTCCACCGCGAACTTCTGAATGTGATTGCAGTTTCACGACATATGATAAGAAGACAATATAATTCCAAGCTATCCGATTACAATTTCCAAATCTCTATCTTCAAAGACACCGAAGTGGACGCCGTATCTAATGTTATTCAATCAAATATGTTACGGTTAAAATGTCTGAAAAAATACAACTTCTCTCAAGTTCAATTCTGCCTAGAAGCGAAAATAATAAAACGACATTGCAAAACAGTTCGCTGTAATAAAACGTACCTGGTATTTCTCACGACGTTCTACAGGTTATTCTTCATAAAACAATTTTTAAACAGAAAATGAATCTATCAGGTTCGTGCGTTGATCAGATTTCCAAATACAACATTTAATTAAAATCCGCGCTGATAATACTACTTAGACCACGGCTGGCGAATCGTTTCGCTATCTGGTGCCAAATTTACATCAAACGTTAGTTGCCAATAAATAACAAGTGGCCCCAAGACTCCTCGTTCATCAGACATCGTCTGGTGAACTCAAATGAAATATCTGCTGCTAGACGACAAACTACAGTAAAATTCTTGACTTCCTTCGTGGATGTTCTGAAAATGACATTGTCAGTTTGCTCCAGGTGATAATAGACACTAAAGGCGTATTAACAGTCTGCGCCAAACTTTGACATCGGTGTCAATGACTCATCGCCTCTACATCATGAACGGACAGAAAACACATGTCCTTGTGTGGCGTTTTATGTATTTGCTTTAAATCATCAGGATGGCCGCCGGTAACGACCATAACACGAGCAACGCCCGATTTGAAGGAGGCTATTACGATATCAGCGCACTAATATTTGACCAAAGTCACAAACACAAACTAAATACACAAAGAGGCTGGTAAATATAACTGATCAACGTCACAGCTGCATCACGCCATCACGCAAACATTCGATGTTCCAATATTTCTTACGGCTAGGAGTTTTCACAGTCAACACTGGTGCCCTATTAAGTAGGGTTTGAGGTTCTCAAAGCGGTGAGTACGTCATAGACGAAATCATTTATTTCGTGAATTAGTCACATGGTCAGCGCAACCTAAAATACGTACAAATTCCAATGTTCAACTAAATCCAACAGGAACAGAGCAGTTAGTTTCACTAGACGTCACTACACGGCCAAATATGTCTCGGCAAACAAGGTTAGGCTACTGGTCTCCTTGAATATTGCAGCACGTGTAACACCGGTAGGTAATTTCCGGTTTAAGGTACTGGTTTGTCCAGTTACACAATTTCAAAAAATTCGATAATAATTAATTTGCTTCTCAGCAGGCCTGTGAAAATTTTACCACAATGAACACCGATGAAAGCTCATCTCCCACTCGCGAACTACTCATTCGATTCCCGGCCGAGGACCGAATATTCTCCTGGGTTTCCAAAATCTTCAAAAACCATAAACGGTATAGTACCATAAAATAAGCCGTGATAACTTCTGCCTTCATTTCCTATTCGCCATTCTTTATCGCCATATAACATCTTATTCGCAGAAACACAGCAGTTGATACAGCGTCGTACAATAGTCGCATATCCCACCAGTATTTTGAAAGTCGTAGAATACATTACATCTACAGCACCGTTTCCGCTATTTGGTGAATCATAACTGACATCTCAAAAAATCTTCCAGCAGCCATACATGTGGCACGCAATAATGAAACGCAATAGAACATAGATTAGGTCGGATTAACCACGTCATGTAGCGACCAACACGTATTAGCTGCCAGATCGAACGACTGCCAAGTAACCACGACTTTTAATACAGTCCTCCACCAACAGACAAGATATGACATGACGAATGCAGCACAGCGCGTATTGTGTGTGCACTTTCAACATCAGAAATAGCAAATTCGTGCATTTATATAAACCAATTTCACTCTGACTTAGACAACCTAACATAAACACGCAGTTAGTCTGTCAAGAATTGTATTTTATAAGCGATGCGTCCCAGTAAAAATAATTAAATGACGTGTCTTTTGGGAGAGGACAGTGCAGAAAAGTAATAACATTAAAAGTTACTGGCAGCAACCAGGCCCAAAATATCGGGAATAGCAAATAGTCTTTCAAACGGTAGATCCTAGGCAGAAAAGAGCAATTGGTGCCACAAGAGACCTAAATTCTTCTGACTGGCACAACATAGACAAAATTTATCAAGAAAAAACGACCAGCCATAAACTGTGAAACGATGCATCTGACTCACGGACATTGCGTTGGTTGTGCGAAGTCGCCTAGATGCGACCTGACGCCACACAACAACAAAACAGCACGCTGCAGCTGCCTCCCTCGCCAATGGCATAAACTGAAGCCTCAACGCTGCTAACACGAAGGCCCGCAATCAGCCATTATCCTCAGGATGAAAATCAGTGAACTGCTTTTGTCAATTGAATTGAATTGAATAAATCCAGTTCAGATTCTCACTACCACCGTAATATGCAATATATTACCTAATCGTCTCCTCATAAAATAAAACTAACAAATGAGGACATTAAAACAGCATGCCGAATTCATCTGCCCTCTATTGTTATTCTTGTCAGTGAGACCGCACTTGTTGAAACTGGCGGCAATCAAAACTTTTGTCGAAGCTTCGGTATGCGCTGGCGCGGATCCATTGTGGTGAATGAAAGTTTTCTAAGCATTTGTATCCCTTAATTACATCACAGAAAAGAAAAAGTCTGTTTGGGATGAAAAACAGTGAATTGCTTTTTTTAATTCCTCACATTTTACTACGTCTCAGAACATAATCTGCCGGAGAAGCGAAGATGCAATGCATTAACGGTGCAGTAGACAGCGTCATAGAATGTTTTTATTTATAGGTTGCTTAAGAGAGTTCTGTAAGTTGCGCAAATATACACTCTCCGACGTGAGGCACAGAGAACAGACAACTACAAACACCGCGCGAAGTGTTATGGACTCTAAAATAGGATTTATGGAACAGCAACCACAAGCAAGTTAAATTACTACACAACATTTAACAAAATGTTATAGAGTAATTTAACGTATTTGTATCCGCTGTTTACTGCAGCCACAGGCGAAGACCTCAGAAACAGAAATAAATGTAGTTTATAAGATATAATTTCGTAAAGAGCATGAAAATAATTACAGACCTTAAAAAACTGTAAAAAAAAAAGTTTGGCCTACAACTAACTGATTTGGTCCAGAGATAAAATTAACGTACCAGTCTCAATACAACATGAGAATAACTGAGGACCTCCAACTGGTAACAAAGTGAGATACACGGTACTGTCAAAAATATTACATCCGTGTTAAATCATGTTAACGCTGCAGTGACCGGAGTTTTACGTGATTTTCGTTTCCGGACAACCTATTCGAATCATCACCGAAAATGCTTAAATACTGGTTCTATTTATGAATGTCCGGAACCTCTACCAAGATAATAATCTTCTACATTCCTGTCTGCTTCTTTCTACTGATAAAACTGACAAACGCAGAAGTTATTAATCATCAGATTATGGATCACAATATTATTACAAATTACTTATAAGGGGCGAGGAATGGGGGTTGTTGACTCTTTGTGGGTAATATCTCGTTATTTAGCTGGAACGACTGAGGAACAGCACAGTACATAGACCAGCAGAGGATAATAAACAGATATCAACTTCACGTCTCCATGTTCCTACTGACAAGATGTGTCTACTGATTAACTGTGGGTTGTTCAAGAATAAAAACGTTAGCAGAGTGACATGCCCCACCTTCCCCCAGGAAAAAAGTCCCAACAAATTCTCACCGATACCAGGCCCATCATCAACACCATGCGGTATTCGATTTGACATTCGAACATGCTCACACCGCACTGTTAAGAGCAGAACTGTCTTGACGAGCCACTGAATACTGCGGTGCAGTCCAGAAACCTAACAACAACCCTGTCCCCGACGTGCTCTTCCTCAGACACTAGGCTACAGCAAGCATTCCTGATGGGCAACGTTGCATGGCGTGTCTAATTATCATACTGAGCCTTAGACATATACATTTTACGAATTGTTACGATATTGAAGTTGCTTTCTAGGCTAGATTCCCTAATTTAAGAAAGTTTCATATGACAATGAAAAATGTTATCTGGCAACAGTCAGCACATTTATATATTTACGTATTTACTAACTTCTTGATGGTTCATTTAATTACGCTGCCGGATGTTAGAATAATTAGTGAGCAATAAATTCGTAGGAATTTGCCTGGAGGGATTAGGGGAAAACCACAAAAAAATTCAGAATAGCAGGCTTCGGGGTAAAATTTAAAAGCTGGACCTCCAGAATACTCAAAACATCTGCATGAAGTTATTGAGGAAAATCAGGATAGCCGATCTCAAGGTCGAGATTCAAATCCGTTATCTCTCGAATACGAGACAGAGTTGAATCTACTGCTACGCGGATCAGTCTACAACTGAATAAGTTGCATCAATTCAAATTTGAGGAAATACAGGACAACGAAATCAAATTCCTTCCTCACTTAAGTCGTGTTTCGATGCGTGGGACACAATTAGCCCAAATAATTAGGGCTTCAAATGTCCTGGCAAATGTCTAAACAGATTAATAATTTCAGAAGTAATTCTGAACTGAATAGGCGACAAGATCTAACTCGAAAGAGCTGAAGATATTAATGATGATTACGTTCAATCATACGATTTCGATCAGTAACTAATCTATCACAACATCTTGGTTGTTAAGTATTAGTTGGACACCCCTGCTTAAAAAAGAAATAAACGTTCGACTCTTCTGTGAGCACATCCGATTTCTGTCGTTTACGGTCAAAAGAAACACTCTTTCGATATTCAACAGAAAAAGAACTTGCGCAAAAGAAGTTCTACCAGATAACACAGAAGTTACATAAATGTTATATAATATTCATCCAATTACTAGAAATGTAGTATTTCCACACTTTCAAGGCGTAATCGTCACATGGTACCCACACTGTTACAGACAGGACAAACAAAACTGTTTCGCAATCCATGACGTCCCCAACGACCCGAGACATTCAAATTACACGTCCACACGTCTCAACCTTCACAACAGCGGCACACGTCCGACACAAGATGTAAGTCGGATCATGTGTTTCGGTAACACGAGTGTGCACTTCAAATCATATGACACTGAAGCATAAATTACCACCGTCCCACACAAATGACACTCTGGCTCTGAACATTGCGGTTTTACAAGCACTGGACATTTCTGGGACCGGCAAGCCGTCAGACATGATACAGCACAAATAACAATTTCTGAACAAACTTACTTAAAACACGGTATAACAATTTCGCCTTGATGTGGTATTAAAATCGACGATCCGTCAAAAGAATATAAACCGAATAATTCCATGATGCAGTGACACTTTTGAGTAGTTAATATCAGTTCAGTTAGTCAGTCAGTTTGTCTGTTACGGGACTCGATGGTCCGTTACCATGTTCACAAGACCGAAACATAAGTCAGATTAATACAGTCCATTACACTGCGTCACATTTCCTTAAAATTCAGCGTAATAGCTTGCAAATGAAAATTATGCGACGAGATTGGGTGTTCCTATCTGTAACAAAATATTCTATATCATACATATACTACGTAATCTTTAAAATGCATATCGTCCGCTTGTATATGCGTTACGATAGAACCCAAGCGATGTTATAACATAAGCGTATCTCTTCGACAAACGATTTATTAATTAACTCATACCTACGTATCTTATAAACAAAAGAAGGGAGTGAATTGCAATTACTAATATGCATGAACATACGTTTCAGACGTCGTTTCATTTGGTCTCTGTTGACTGTTTACAGAACAACACAGATTCAGAAGCCCTTGACTTTTACAAACTGATCAATAAAATACAACGTAGTCTACAATACGTGTTTAAATATTTCTTAATTTACCTATTTTGAAGATGAAGTACATATTTTGTAGGTTCATGTGGAAAACGAATGACAAAAACAATCAGCTTCCAGAAATTGGGTGCCGCTGATGTGGCTTGCTACACTTGATGCTATTACGTAGCTGGTGAATACTTAATCCTCTGCAGACAGCAATGACAGCAGCTTAATCCAACACAGAAGTTACAAATACTGTTGTATCGCCAGTATAATCTGTTATTTGTGTGCCAATAAAAAGGTACTTTGTTAATTAGTTTGAAATTAACAAGTTCATGCGAGCCCCTACCAGTCCCTGCAGCACACCACTGGTCTATACCACATATGTTCACAAACTAAATAGTTGTTTTGGTGTTTAATAAAATACCACTGATATCTTTCATGGGTTATTTTTACCAGTTCTCTATTTGGAAACTGTGTAGTTATGTCTACGAAATGACGCGTGACAAACGGTTGGTTATTACTGTAGATTATACTTTAAATCAAAATGTAAGGTTTATCTAACACAATCAAAAGTGGAAAGATGTACGCATATTGTCCAAATATTTTTCTATTCTGCATACCCTACGGAGGTCAATTCAGCAGACTTTTTTAAGAGGATTTATAACTGACCAGAAGACAATGAAACTACATTTTCACTACTACAACTTTTAGTATGGATCCCAAAAACCAACTTACTTGAATACTTTCAGATAAGAAACGTGGATGGACACACACAAAACCAAACTATGCGGAGTTAGCCAGTCAATCGGTTTGAAACAGCATATGCTGCTGGATACACATATTTTCCAAAATGTAATCTCTGCTATTTTATATACCACACAGCCTTTAATGCACATTTACGACAGAGATATAGAGATCACACTGTAGTCAGAAATAAATTTTCCTTGTACGTCGTTGAGCATTCGTATATCGAAAAATATTTCAAATAAAATTTTAAAATCTTAACGAGATCCATATTTTACTATCATTTACTTATTTTCCAAATATTGCTTACTGAACCAAAACAATGTGTGAGAAACAAAAGTGTTTATTACACATGCATCGTAAAAAAAGCAATCACCTCTTCTATGAGAGCCCGTGGGCACTAAATTGTTATCACATGTAAAAGGCTTTTTATGTGTTGCAGTACAGGGAGCTATCTGGCAGCATGACCATTACATTAGTTGCCACTTTTCACACTCCGTAAACTGTGGCAGTGATGGTTACCTGATGAGTCAGCAGCACTGATAAGAGGAGTCTGTGACTCAGTGCAGATAAGTTTACTCTAATGCATCAAATATTTTTGTACGAATTTTAAGTGAAGCATAACTTCACTATGAAGAGTCACGGGAAATTCAGAATAAAATCTCCAAGGGCTCAAGTTTCGAACAGAAACATTATTCAGAACTGCGTCGATGATCAAAGGACACCTAGCGAGTTTCAAGACAGGAAACGCAAATGCCGAAACACGATATTAATAGAACAAAAACTGGATGATGTCAGAGCTTGGCTTGAGCTGGCCTTGTTGGCCACTTACACACCTTTCGCAAGAAACAGGAGTATCAAAAAAACTACAACAATATTACTGAATCTAGAAGTCGTGCATTTACAAGATTCGGCAGCCAGACTTATATTTTGCAACTGGTACCTTCACTCAGTAAGAAACAGAGCTTGGAAAAATCGTTCATCTTATTCTAGTATAGCAGGATTTGAGGTTTTCACAGCGGTGAGTCCAAAGATGGCCGTTTTCTTGTCCTAGAACTCTGTACCCAGAGAACAACTACAACATATGGACCAGAATCTGTTCTGAAGCTGAAGGGAATATATTGGAGCCAATGAGAAATATTCTCAGCATCGCCTGTTATGCAGATCAGTAAATTTTAGTCTACGGTATCGATGTAGTCTATCATCACAGGTGAGCAACTAGATGAACACGGTGTTTGAACATAGTGCAAAGGCTGTGCCTGGTATGACCATCAAAAATCTGAAGATTTCTGTCTTCATCGCCCTGATGACGGAGGCAGTATGACCTCTGAAACGTTGGTAAACATCGACCAGACTACACAGCGCAACAACCCAGAAGACAGAAATCTTCATACTCTTCGCCCTGATGACGGAGGCAGTATGACTTCTGAAACGTTGGTAAACATCGACCAGACTACACAGCACAACAACCCAGAAGACAGAAATCTTCATACTCTTCGCCCTGATGACGGAGGCAGTATGACCTCTGAAACGTTCGTTAACATCGACCAGACTACACAGCGCAACAACCCAGAAGACAGAAATCTTCATACTCATCGCCCTGATGACGGAGGCAGTATAACCTCAGAAACATTGGTTAACATCGACCAGACTACACAGCGCAACAACCCAGAAGACAGAAATCTTCATACTCATAGCCCTGATGATGGAGGCAGTATGACCTCTGAAACGTTGGTAAACATCGACCAGACTACACAGCACAACAACCCAGAAGACAGAAATCTTCATACTCTTCGCCCTGATGACGGAGGCAGTATAACCTCAGAAACATTGGTAAACATCGACCAGACTACACAGCACAACAACCCAGAAGACAGAAATCTTCATACTCTTCGCCCTGATGACGGAGGCAGTATGACCTCTGAAACGTTCGTTAACATCGACCAGACTACACAGCGCAACAACCCAGAAGACAGAAATCTTCATACTCATCGCCCTGATGACGGAGGCAGTATAACCTCTGAAACGTTCGTTAACATCGACCAGACTACACAGCGCAACAACCCAGAAGACAGAAATCTTCATACTCATCGCCCTGATGACGGAGGCAGTATAACCTCTGAAACGTTCGTTAACATCGACCAGACTACACAGCACAACAACCCAGAAGACAGAAATCTTCATACTCTTCGCCCTGATGACGGAGGCAGTATGACCTCTGAAACGTTCGTTAACATCGACCAGACTACACAGCGCAACAACCCAGAAGACAGAAATCTTCATACTCACCGCTCTGATGACGGAGGCAGTATGACCTCTGAAACGTTGGTTAACATCGACCAGACTACACAGCGCAACAACCCAGAAGACAGAAATCTTCATACTCATCGCCCTGATGATGGAGGCAGTATGACCTCTGAAACGTTGGTTAACATCGACCAGACTACACAGCGCAACAACCCAGAAGACAGAAATCTTCGCCCTGATGACGGAGGCAGTATGACCTCTGAAACGTTGGTTAACATCGACCAGACTACACAGCGCAACAACCCAGAAGAGAGAAATCTTCATACTAAAAATCGCCCTGATGACGGAGGCAGTATGACCTCTGAAACGTTGGTTAACATCGACCAGACTACACAGCGCAACAACCCAGAAGACAGAAATCTTCGCCCTGATGACGGAGGCAGTATGACCTCTGAAACGTTCGTTAACATCGACCAGACTACACGGCGCAACAACCCAGAAGACAGAAATCTTCATACTCGCTGCTGTGAAAACCTCAAATCTTACATCAAAAAATCTCTTTGTACTTGCACATATCACATTGCATGATGAACTGGTATTGTGAAAATCATTTAGCTTCATGTGAAACAGGTGTTATAAATAACTCAGCTAATCTGAACTGAATTTTGTGGTTCAGTGTTTCTCCACTAAATATTGTAACAATTTCCATTTAACAGACTAGTATCCACAACAGACTTCATTTTTGCACCGTTTCCATGGTCACAGTCATAAACACTTGTTAATGAACAAGCCAGTAAGTGAAGCAACAAACCAGTAGGTTACGTAACTGAAACATAAGGACGACGTTCAATCCGTTTCTTTCAGAAACATGCCACGTATAATAACACCAAATATACTTTCATTCAGCCCAACAAACTGCATTTTATGGTTTCTAAGAATATATCTAAGGCCTTGATTTGGAACTGATAATCTAGTCAATGTATTAGTTACATTTAATAATTAACGGTTTAACGGCCAAATTTTGTTACGACCCACTTGTTCAAAGACACTGTTCCTTGCCATATAATAAGGTTCTTAGCTACTTTTACTACGGCACTGAACTTTTTTAAAAAATGGATATATATGAGGTCAGTTCAGAATGTATCGGACCTTAATTTTTCCCATGGAAACAAATGAAGCACGGGAAGTGTCCTCCGGTGGGGGGGTGTAGGGGACCTTCATGCGCATGCGTGAATTTTTTCCCGCCCGCAGAGAGCGTCAGGCGCTGGCACTCAGCCTGTGAGTGAGTGTAGTGTTCTGTGTTTCTCATACTAAGAAATCACTGAAAAATGTTGATTCTAGGCTTTGTAGCTGGTTTATGCTGACTTGTAACTATTTTTGGATCGAGAAGTGCCTTTTGATATAATGACATGTTCCTTCACATTTTCAATTATCTTGGTTTAAGAAGCTGGCTAATCTCAATCCACAAAGATTGAGATCAGCTTTCTCAAAAGACGCAACTGATTAAGCTGCTCACCTGATGATGGAAACTGAGAAAGCTCCTAAAATGTAGTGTGGTTTCTAAACTAAGATGACGAAAAATGTCCTAGAATAGGCGTAAGTTTAATGACACAATGATTGTGCCTTAGCAAAGTACAGTTACATTCAAAATTCAAACAATTTACTATGACATGACCATTCTTTAGGTACAAAAGAGCAAAGCTGATATGTGTCGGACTAACCGAGACCCATGTTTCACTTCCAAAACTGAAAACTAACTTCAGTCATTGAAAGAATATAACGCGAAATAAAAATCCTAAATCTGAAAAAATCTACAGTAAACTTGCATATTTCCTACGCAAACTGCCCGTACGCAACACAAACATCAATGCCATCTCGGAACTGAGCACGCTTAATAAATTTGTGATGGCTTCACATTTAGTTACATATAAGTAAAAAGTTTACTCACCGCTTTCCTCTTGTCTTCGGCAGACACGGCACTGTGGGATCGATGACGAAACATATCCATCACCTTGGAGACTGGGCCCCGACCACTGCTACTCTCAGAGCCCGCACGCGGTCGTACCTGGGTGTGACCACTTGACAAGTCAACATGATTATGATGAGATGATGAATCAGATGACGATTTGTTGGACGGAGACGATGACATGTTAAGAGAATGCTAGAACAAAACATAACAGAGAAATATCTTAGTTATTTATAGTCTCAAGTCGACTGTATAAAATACAATAAAGTCTGTCTCGGGTACTATCTGGCCACCTAACATCTGTGTAGAGTATGTTTGTAAAACAACAATTTTAGACAAGTTAAGTAACATGAAAAAATCATATATTTGTTTTAGTGTGTCAATCCATCCATATCAATGCAGTAACCAAACTCCTGATAAATGAATTTTGGCAAAGTATTATATTCATTAATCATTATCAAATTCACTTTGCTGTAACTGGGAAAAACATATTCTGATATTACAAATGAACCCCATACATCCTTTCTCATTCTAAACAACTTTCAAAAAGGTTAAACTTATACTAAAGTCAGTTCTCTTGTTCATAATGCTATCAAGTCATTGCATTTGCTTCATACAAGCAATTTTCTTCAAAAAATGCCTCGGAGGATAAGTATTGCATAGTGGTTAGCATTTCTGCTTCGTGTTTGAGCCCCAAATGAAGCTCCTTCTGTGGTATTCTTCAATACCTCCTATCAAATACTAGGGCAGAACCCTACACAATTACGTTCTTCATAATTCAGCAATCATAAACATTATGCCAATCAATAATATATCCCCCATATACCAAGAAACAAACCGTGTGGTAAGAATAAACATAATGTACTGCATTGGTTATTAACCTTTTGTGTTTGGAAAGCAAACAGGATTATAACAATTTAAGAAATGAATAATAAGAACATACTGAATTTATTTTCTAATCTTTATAATGGACCTCATTTATATTTATTGTTAGTTATTTAAATTTTAAAAAACTCTATTAAAATATTAATTATTTAATAACAAACTAAACTGACCATATTCATTACATTTTAAAGAAATTTTAAGATTTGTTTACAAATATTTACTTCATAAATTTCACTTCCATATCCCTTACAGTTTTTTCAGTGTACAATACAGGACCAGTAATAATAATTAATAGCAAATAAATTAATTTCAAAACAGTTGCTCTGTAAAGAACATATCAGACAGGAGCACGGCACTTGCTAGCCTTGAAAACAAGACAATGGCTGCATTTGAAGAAACCTACCTTTGTGCGAGGCAGACACCACACTGCATTTGCAGTGGTTACGGGTCATACACCGCACTCACAAACAACAGTTTACGACAGATAACAACACACTGTTCAGGGTGATTAACGAGCGTGTGAGCACAACCAATCACCAGCCATGTAAATTAATTACCACTACAGTCTGACAATATTACAAGGGCATACGTCACTCATACTTGATACATTTCTTGCTTTCAATGTCCTACTCCTTTGGTATAAGATAAATTAAGGTGGTAGATGATAAATTTTGAAAATTCAAGATAAGATCAAAATATTCTTAGAAACAAACTTAATGATAGTTACTTTGGCAACGAGGAGCTGATGACTATCGAGAGTGACAGTATGTTGTAAGATTTGAGCTTTTTCACAGCGGTGAGTATGAAGATTTCTGTCTTCTGGGTTGTTGCGCTGTGTAGTCTGGTGAATCACCCTGATAACAGGGGCAGTATGACCTCTGAAATGTTGGTTGACCTCGACCATACTACACAGCGCAACAACCCAGAAGACAGAAATCTTCATACTCATCGCCCTGATGACGGAGGCAGTATGACCTCTGAAATGTTGGTTGACCTCGACCATACTACACAGCGCAACAACCCAGAAGACAGAAATCTTCATACTCATCGCCCTGATGACGGAGGCAGTATGACCTCTAAAACGTTGGTAAACATCGACCAGACTACACAGCGCAACAACCCAGAAGACAGAAATCTTCATACTCATCGCCCTGATGACGGAGGCAGTATGACCTCTGAAACGTTGGTAAACATCGACCAGACTACACAGCGCAACAACCCAGAAGACAGAAATCTTCATACTCATCGCCCTGATGACGGAGGCAGTATGACCTCTGAAACGTTGGTTAACATCAACCATACTACACAGCGCAACAACCCAGAAGACAGAAATCTGACAGTATGTTGCTTACCCACATGGTTTCGTAAAACATTTAGTAATATAATATCAAAAGGAAAGTGCACAATATGTATATAGTTCGCTTTGCAGAAGTCAGTGTTTTGGAAGAAGAAATATAATCCAGCCAATATCAAAATGAGTTACTTCCAAGGAAAAGGAAGATGGTACTTGGAGATCACAGGCCAAAAGTTGTATCTCTCCTGAAGTCACAGAATTTAAAGCCCAGCAAACAATATGGTTGCATGCAGCTCACATGTGTGAGTAAATAATCTGAACTGTTAATAAAGTCTTCTCGGTCTATCAGCCATGTTATCTGTTGATTGATTGCCGACGTTTCAAGGACCATCTCTGTCCTCATTTTCAAGAACTAGTTCGCGCTACGAGCCACACAGTCAACAGCCTCGAAAATGAGCACAAAGATGGTCCTCGAAACGTCGGCGATCGATCAACATCTAACACGGCTGATAGCCCGAGAAGACTTTATTAATGAAAGCTGCCGTGAAAGCTTCACTTCATATAAAATCTAAACTGTTCATTCCACAAAACATTGTGCTATGAAGTTTACTACTCCTGTATTATTTCTGCAATGTAATGAATCAAATCTCAGCCAGGTTCGGGCAACCTAATTGTGATTTTTATTATTTTCATATGAGAGGCCTTAAAATAATTCATAATAACTTACTCTCTGATCCTTCATCCTATTTACAACTAATCACGCGTATAAATAACCTAAGAAGTCATCACAAATCTCTATTTTCTGGTAAACAGATTAGGTTTTCACCCTGTGCATGCCAAATATTGTCATTATTTGTAAGAATAAAACTATGAATATAAGCAGGAAGAAGTTTAGAAAAAAATTTCAGTTAATAAAGGGACTACATGGATCTGCTCCAAGCACGGAAGACAGCAATTCTAACATGAGTTATCTGAAGCTGAAAGGCATCTGTTCCGACAGTAAGAGATCTTGGTCCAGTTCCTAGGAGAGGTTTTATACTCAATATAGAATAACAGACCACGAACCTGTTTTAAAGAGAAACACAATTGCAAATAATAACGACAATAATACCTGCATGGCACTTTTCATCTGTGAGATGATGGTGCTGCCTGCACCAACGGGCTTCTTGGTGCGAGACGCATCTGACTTTGAGCGAGGCCTGAAGGCATCTAAGATTGTTGCGGGCTTTCGGGAAGGTGAAGAGGCTTGCTGCTGGTGCAGTATATCGTCCCCAGACTTGCGCCTTTGCCTGGAACTTGACCCGGTCGATGAGGAGGGTGTATTTGCGGCACTGGATGGTGAGGGACTTGATGAACCGTGACCCACGTTCAAGTGCCGAGTATGGGATATACTCCACGTTCCTGAAAATACATAACCAGAAGAATTATAACACTTTGCTTTTTGGATACTTGTTTCTGTCTGATCTACATCACGCTTCTGCCAAACCGAACACAGTGGGTCCTGTAAAGTGACAACTGATTCTTGGTTTTTTTTTAATTAAGTTGCTTCAAATAGTTAGCATTTCCTTTAAAAAGATACTTCGCAGGGCCTCAACATACTGCCTCCATATACCAATGAAGTTGCTCTGACAAAATGGTTAAAAATAAATAAGCGCTGCAAGTGATTTATTTCTTCAACCTGTTCAACCCAATTCATGAGCAGATATTAAATTCCAGAATAAAACTGCAATTCCCAAATGCATTCTTTGTTATTTAAATTCCTTACTGTAAAGATTAATACAGAAACAACAGTGTACAATTCTACTCTTCACAAATGTACGTACCACAATACATGCCACTCCTGACAGACAGATTTCATTTCCTTGTATTTCATTGAATGTACACCCCATACAATGTTTAAAACTTCAAACATTTGATCTTAATAAGAAGTATGTCACATGTCACACAAAGCAACCTTTTGTTCTACGAAACATTCTTGAGAATACAGAATTCTGACAGTTCAATTCAAGTTATGTGCAAAGCAGTGGTTATAGTGGACCTTGCACCAAAATAAAATATGCCCTACAATTACACTGTGTTTGTCATACGAAATTTAATAGAAAATCGATAATAGTCTGGGAAATATATTATATGAACTCTCAGACATTACATTCGCAAGGAGTTCGTCTATTGTGTTGTAAACAACTACAACGGAAAATTCTTTCTACAAAATAGTCGTAGTTCTGTTGTTCACCACAACAGCGCGCACAGCACGATAACCCCGTGCTACCATCTATCGACCGATATAACTACCCTATAATCATGATAAATATATAGATAAAACAAAAACATTAACTTTGCAGAAAGTTACTTGTGGTTATCGTGGCAAAAATATTTCGGATACCGATTTGCAAATTTCATTTGCGTCTTGTGTGACTTTGGGAAGGTAACGTTTTCCTTTAATTCTTGGCCATTAACACTAAATCATGGGTTACCAACCCGCAGTAAGCACACTGCGTGATTTTTTTAATGTTAGCCTGCATGATTAAAACTAGTTTCCTAATACAAAAACACACTTTGTTAATATCGGAAATATTTAACAGCACTCATCGCTCTGAACAACTGTTCAACTTGATGTAAAATGTAAATCAAGATTTAGGATGGGTCTTAATGATGAACACCTGGAGAGAGGCGTGCGAGTAGCAAGAATAACAATGACATTGATCTACAAAAAAAAATCAATATAAAATGTTCCAATAATTACTGTTTTTAACAAATAAACACAAAGCAGAAAACAAATAAAAAACGCTACCGTATTTCACGCCGCGAGGGAAATTCCAACACATCTCCATTCTGTTTCCGTTAACAAACACTGAAAATTATTCACACCCAAGAGGCATGCGATACATGTCCGAAAAACGTTACGCGTCCCTGATCTATACGTCAATTATCCCCATTAATCGTAACCTGCCTCTTCTTCCTTCAGTCAGTGGAGGCTGACCAACTTCTGGTGTACCCACCTGCACGGGGCCGGCCACCCTCGTGCCCAGACGCCATACTGCCGTCCACGTCCTCGGTGACGCTGATGACCGGCAAGGGTTGCGACCCCAGCTCCTGCAAGAATCAACACCTATCGTTACCACTTTCAGTTCATACTCCAAACAACCCAGGTTGTGATTACTGGGAAATGAGTAAAGTCCACCATGTAACAAATAAGACTTTGTACGTAAATAAAAAACGTCAGCAAGTGATCAATAACACTGAAAACTGTATATATATAGCTTTCCTTTAAATTCCAGAAAGATCGCTAAAAAAATCTGTACATCCAAACAAGAATGCAGAATCACACAAACACAACGCTGTGATTTTCTCTTGTTCCTTGCTTGATAATGGTTACCAATAAGTCAATATGTACAAAGGCAAATTTTATCTTATTTCTTAGAAATGATTCTTCGTATCACAAAAACTATACGCATTCGGTACAAACATGTTTCATTTCTCTTATCTACTGATTTTCTCGTTGTGATACGTACCTAGAAATACATAAGAAATATAAACCTTAAATATAAAAATACAGGTGACTTTGTTGCCAAAGACATTCCATTTTCAAGCTCTGTTACAATGTGATTTGTCAATATAATATTTCAACAATATCCATTCAGCGACAGACCCGTTCATACTATGTTATCGTACGAAATACACGACTTCCAAATGACAATGACAAGCAGAACATGTATCAGGAATAGGGTGCTAACCTCCAACTACCAAAATCATTCCAAATGTTACTACGTATTTACTTTGTTCTCTGTGCAATAAATCACAATAAATATCCTGGGGCCAACTATTTTAATAAAAGCTAAATTCAGTGCGGGCCGTTGATCTGTTAACAAAACAGCCTGTGAGCACAAAACTCTGTAATTTAATTTGTTCTGAAAAACAGTTGTCCCATCCAGTAAACCACGTTGACAGTAAATCTAGTCGCAAACACTGTCTCCATGTTGGCTTGTAACATGGTGAGGCGACGCAGAAGTGATAGTGTACTGGGGCCATAAATACCATCCACACGGATCAAGGTACGCCGTGACTGGGCGGCAACTTCTCCGACGCGTGTGACTTGCAGAATATCTACACATGTTACGAAGAGGTTTCAATCTGGACAGCTAGTATATTCCAGTTCAGCAATTCCGCCAATTTACGACACAATACCTTATGACTGGCAGAGCTGGTGTTATAAAACGGAGGGTTTGTTTACGTGTGACAATAAATCTCTCGCCTGTTTTCCTCATCCAGATAAATCAGTTTGTAGTGGTTAAACTACACAGACACTAGAGTAATTCCGGGCCAATGCTGGAACGTCTCATCAAAACAGATCATGCGCGAAAAGCAGGGAGCTATTCTCAAAGCCTGTCCTTAGCTATGAAGATGGCTGTCTTCCGGGTTGTTACACAAAATCGTAAAAATCTACTAGTTCTAGTTAACAGTTTCTGTGCTTGAACCAAGATAAAATTCAACTCCATCCCTGGTGATTAATAGTGCATTTATAGCAATTTGTGCATGGAAGTTGTCGCGTGGGTCGATATCTCGATAGCGCCCTCTCCGCCACTCTTCATTTCACGTCATAAACAGTGAAATATTGGCCCACAGACAGTGCGCAGAGTGCTGACCTACTCGTGCAACGAAATGGAATATAGGTCACAAAAAGATTTTTGGCACGTAAATGTCTTCTGGGTTGCTGCGCCGTGCAGTCTGGCAGATGACTTATCGCCCTGATAATGGGGGCAGCAAACACTTCTGAAACGTCGGTAAACTTCTACCAGGCTTCACGGCGCAGCATCCCATAAGATATCCAATATAACACTGGCCGCCGTGAGAACCTGCAATCTCACGAATTTAGTTTCGATGTAATCAAATGCTTTCTTGACACGATATTCGCATAAAACTTCATCGCCCCTAAATTGGCTCATACCTAAAAATATTCACACAAAATATCGACAACTTTTGTTTCGAATTTTTGAATATTACTTACTCTTTATGAACTGCAAGGAAACATAATTTGTCCGTATGCGTTTTAATATCTATCGTGTTATTAGCCGTGCCAGTCTATCTAATCTTACAGCTATACCAAGCTATCAGAATTTTATTTTATTTTTATTATTATTACCACCATTGTTAATCGCCTGTTTCCGAAAGAACAAAAATGTCACAGAAAAGTGGTAGAAGTGAATAACAGGTCTACTGAAATTGAGATATATTACAACCCACGTGTTCAGTATTCTTTAAAATCCCTCTTTGTAACAACACAGAAACAGCTACTATACCTGAATATTTTATGCAGAAATGAGCTAGATATACCGAAATAGAACGGCGGTTTTCACATTCACACAGCGCAGAGACCAGAAATTATAACACTTCGTGGAACCAGTCCTTCGTCCAAGCTTATATTTTATTCCGACAAAAGGTTGCCATGCCAACAAAGTATTCCACTGAACTATAAAAAGCGTCTGAAACACAACAGCGGAGAATATCTGAGGCTGCAGGCTTCCATGGCGACGTAAACACTTCTATCAAGACGCAACTAACGCGTTGGCGTGGATCTGGAAGGTGCGTGTTAGTGAAACTGGAGCGCGCGGTCATCTGGAGATATTATCAAAGTTCAGCAGGTCGCCTGACTGCAACAGACGGCCGACCTGCTCTTCGAGTCATACAGTCCGTGCTAAAAGGGTACACGGCCACCTTCTGAATGACAGTGAACGTGTATCGTAAGAAAACACATCATGCACGCAGAAGATGAAAATACGCTGTGCTCGTAAGTCGGACGCTGCATGTCAAATCCAGACTTGCATTAATTTATCCACAATAAACACACGAGCCTCACAAATTCACAGAGCGAATTCGCGTGTAGCTCGCATTCAAAACATTCTTAGCAAAATCTGGGGACCTGCTATCACCTTCTGTAATCATTATCGTACTTTCCAAGGGTAATGAAAATTCGAATATTCTCCAACAATCCGCCATATCACCACCTACAAGGAATAAGAATGTCTGTGAGGTGTAATGGTTGTAGTACTCGATTAGCCTTGCTAAAAACCAGAGTTTCTGATTATGCAGTGTAATATCTGTGTCGTTGATTAGCTATGCAACAACCAGATTTGTAGTTTTAACAGACGAGCAACATGACCAATGATGGACACCCACTAAAATCATAAACTTATTGGGGGTATACTTCCGAATTTGAATATGCGTTCCAATCAAAATGCTATATACAAAATATTTAGCTCCTGATGAATCGTCAAAGAAACCGAAACATATACATCACTTTCTCTCTAATAACATTTACAGTTCATGATCATCATAACATATAATGTTGACTTAGCAATAATGTGCAGCGAGGGATGTCAAAAACGAAAAATATATCGGAACATGGAAGTGTCCCTTTCAACGTTTGTTGACTCACAGTTCTACAACGAAAAAGTGAGGCGCCCGGCGTCCGTCAGACGTCGCGATGCGAGATCAATGCGACGCCGCCATTTCCCACAGGAGACTGCAGAGGACTGATCAACGACGGACCTCTTGCCAAGAGAGAGGGTGGTATCATACTTAATGGAGAACTGGAGTGGTTCGATGATCGATGGCCTTTTATTAAACCTGTGGATTAGGCCCTTATTGCCGTATTCACAAATGTTTACCAATGAACCTTATCGTAAGTCAGTTAAATCCAGTCCACGCCTCGTGCCCAATTCCTATAAGCTGTACTTAATCTATGCCTGGTTCTCCTAAATAACTTTTTCCGTTCACATTTTCAGACAAAGATGTACGTATTTCTTATATCCTCTTGCGTGCCATCGCATTCTAATTGACTTGACCGTTCCAATGTAACATGGCGAAAACCACAAATAACAAAGCTTACAGTAAATATCGTGGCCGAGTGTTAAGAATTCCTGCTTTTGTTCGAGACGTTCAGGGCAAACTAAAATCGCGAGCCAAGGACCAGTTAACTTGGTATAATGCCTTCCCTCAATCTCTCCAGAAAAATGCCGGATTATACTGAATTATGCCATGTCCGCTTCGTTCCAAATACTTCCCCACTCATCATTTATCAATTTTCGTATAAATCGACGCCATACAGTCTGAGCTACTGAAAGTGTAGTTAAATAAACCACAAATAAGTGTAAGGCTCCTCGTCACCTAATTTTACCCACCCTATTGTTACTTCCTCTCCTTGTAACAAATATTTATAGTAAAAGAAGCTGCATCTTTTAAAAGTTTAAGAGAAAACAACTTTTATACCACATTTTGCTCATGGTCGAATTTTAATGTCAAGACGAAAACACCACAAGCCACTAAGTCGGACTCCGCGCGCTTGCCTGTTTACAGGAAATTGGGGCAGGAATGTGTAATGGCGCCAATCGTAAGTACGCTATATGAATTCACATGCAACTACATAAGGTTGCCTTTGGTTTGCGACAGTTTTGTGACATAACACAATCACCTGTTCCATGTACGATGGAGAAATTGCCATTAACAATACGAAAAATGCTTCCGACATGTCAGTCAGGTTTTCGACGTGGCTTTGCGTAAAGCTACAGATATCTCAAGTGTTTTTATGCTTGTTATTCTCGAGAATTATCTTTCGTTATTCGAGTGTTTTTTTATAAAGTTATGCCTATCCTGAGCTCTTAAAATACTCTAAGCTTTTTAGCTGATAACGGGAAAATCAATAGCAAGTGTGTATATCGATACCTACAAGCTGGTACAAATAGAACAGAGAATAAGCGCTTCACTAACTTCGCCATTCTAAGGATCAGGCACACGTGTTAAAGCCTAGTACTGCTACCGACTGTAGGCGTCAACTCCCACCTATGATCCGTTAAATCGTCCAATTTAAAAGGCAACGGTTACGGTTTAAGAAAGGAAAGCATGGAATATGCGACGTTTGAATGACTTTTATTTGTGGATTTAATACAGCTGACTTTTCCTTACGTTTATCCAAACAAAAGAACGCATTCCTCTGCTACTAATCAACACTGTCAAAAGTTGATTTTGTGCTGCTCTACCTTACGAAATTCTGCCAGAACACTTCAGTACAAGACGGTTAAGACGAAGGAGCCAAAGAAAACGTATTTGTATCTGCAATAAATGACGGTGAAGACCGCAGAGAAATGCTGACTGGCAAAGAAAGCTTTTCAGACATGCAGGTCTACGTACACCATTGAAGTACTAGATCCCATTTTGTCTGGATCCGACTTGTTTAATGTGCTCAGTCAAAGTCACACGTCAACCCATTAACCACCCAGTAAGTTTTGACAACTCAGAAAAACGTATAGAACATGGTCACACAAAACTACCAGCAACCAGTCTATTAAATGATTCAGCAGACATTTTACAGAGCATCTACATTCTGTGAACACGTCTATGAGCCGTTGAGAGTTGGCGCCATTCTGTCTGTCACAAAAATATTGGCACAGTGTTCAAATTCAAATATCAAAGGACGAGAGTCTACTTCTCCCTGCTTGTGAACAGCTGCAAGTAGACTGCAGGCTGGTGCAATAAGCATGCCGGGACAGAAATCACATCTCACTTTTTTCTGTTCGCAACGAATAATGAGTTTCGTCTTTAGGCCTATAACCGAACTTTGTGACTGAACACTCCGTACTTCTACCTCGTATTCGGCAAGGCTCGTGACACACCACTAACCGAAAACATATTATCTTGACCCAGGTTAGTGTTTTTTCCTTAGACAAGATTGGCTAAAGAGTATCACAACTAATTAAATAATTACATGGAGAAAAGTTCTTGAGAATCGATAGTTTCTTAGGCAACAAGGAAACACGAAAGCCGAAAGTTCGTTATGGTATTCACAATACCCCCCCCCCCCTCAGGGCCCCATCCAGATAAATAGAATCCGAGCCATCACAGCCTATATCTTTACGATCCGTTTTTAATATTACCTTCCGATTTACCCCTAGGTCTCTTGAAGAAATTCTTTTCTTCAGGGTTTTCGACTAAAATTTGTAAGCATTTCTCATCTCTCCGTTGCGTACTGCAAACCCCACCCCTTCTTAAAGTCCTTTATTTCATTAGCCTTATAACATTTGCTGCAGTAAGGAAACTAAGAAGTTCATTGTGTAAATCCGTCCTTCGTCCTGCTACTTCCTGTCTCTCAGCTCCACTACTCTATTCTGCGCCCTGTTCCATACACACTTAAGGTTTGGATAGTACCTTCAAATAAGCCACATTGTATCCAGCTGATCCTTTGCAGCCAACCTACAATTTTATACCATGTGATGTATGTCCTAAAAAGAAGCATCGTTAGTAGCCCAAGAAAGGCTCAGATCATTTAAAAATTAGTTATATTGAAAGAAACAAAGTCACAACAAAACACATCACTGTCGACAAAGCTGCAGACTGCAGTATGAAGATGCCTGCCCACGACGACAAATTTTGGATGATTAATTAATCTATAGGTTACTTTAATGAATGTGCATGAGCTGTATAGATAATTAATGTAGTTCCGAAAGAGACGTGAGAATGATAAATGGTCTGTCGGAACAATTCCAAAGAAAGTGTTCGATATACCATATTTGATTTTCGACAGGCCATTTTTACCTTCTCATGAACACAATAAAGAGAAAATTATGACAATAAAAAAATTCTCGATAGTTGAACTGACAGGTTTTATGTACTTCACTGGAAAAAAAATTGTTTCTCTAATGCAGTCTGTCTGCAGTAAATGTTGCCGACGGTTTTTTCGGTTTATTTTTGTACCTATAAAATGTACGTCTATTCATACAACACTTGTAAAATATTATACCAGTATATTTACAATGCAAATAAAATGTTTCCAATTTTCTGCTAATTGACAGACTGTGGGACGTCAGGCAGAATATTTTTGAAATTCTGAACAGCGAACAAAAAAGTCTGCGAATCGCTCATCTAGACGATCAAGTTACTCGTGTTCTCTGACAGAACATGCGGTTTCATAGCTTCATACATTAATGACACAAAGCAAAAACTATGAAAAATAAAATTACATAACCAATCGATCAAGATCGCAGATAGAAGGCGAGGAGCAATCCGTCAGAAAAGTTGCTGCACTGCAACACATCGACCTGACTGCCAAGTCTATTGTGGTGTGGTGGTGTGACGTCTCGCAGGTTTCGTCAGCTGCACAAAGATGTTTAATTGCACACTACGCCCAGAGACACGGCTTCTCAACAATCAGAGGTATTAAAACCAAAAACACTGTATCCTGGCGGATAAATCACCACTCCTACGAGACATAGGCTACGTGAAAAAATGCGAAAATGGCTATGGAATGCGGGAGCAACGTGGAATTTGAGGTTCTCGCGTCAATATGAATATCGATGGTGGTCTTCTGGGTGGTTGTGCAGTCTATTATTTCTAAGGTGACTGGCAGCAGTTTTGTCTTCAACACAAATGAATCGATAAAGTTCTGCCAGAAATCAAGACTGAAACAAAAACGTGCAAAAAATAATGCTCTCCATCTCGTGAATTCAATGGAAAAGTAGCTCACGGTTTTCCGAAACAAACCACAACTATTAACGCGGCAGAAATAAAACAACAGTCAGTGGCAGCTTCTCTCTTTCGCAGTCTACATGCTTCCGGTTAATTTCTCGGCCTCAACACCGATTATCCCGATTTTTTCCTAGGCTTCCTCTCCAGAAAAATGATTACACATTAAAGTAAGCCACGACCTCCATCACTCACAATATTCTAAATTCGTTATTCACCATTCGACAATATAACTGACACTACCTTCAGCCAGCTGAATCCAGTCCACATCCAACACACAATTACTTCAAGATCCCTTTCAATATTATTCTTCCATCTATGCCTAACTCTACAATGTGGACTCGTCCCTTCAGGTTTTCTATATGCAAAATTTTGTACGCATTTCTCAAGACACTTATATGTTCCGCCCATCTCAACCCAATATGACATGAAAACATCGGAAAAAGACAAAAGAACAACTTGATCTCTGGGCTATATACCCCCATGGCGGCCAGCATAAGATGGCCGCGTCCAGCAAACAGAAATGTTTTCACATACGTCCCCGGTAATAAATTAATAATGGTCGTAGCACAGTTTGGTCGGACAGAAAAACAAAAGTTGTTTACTACAAGTATTTCACCAACCTCCCACACGATTTGACCTTCCTCTTTTGCACAAGGTCATAAATTCTAGAGGTCGCATGTATTCTTCTGGTCCCGGGGTCCATTAAATCTGGTCTCATCTACATCTAATACCGAGTTATGATGTTATTCACGGGGCAGGGTATGAGGTACGGACGTGGCAGAAGCTCCAGGGGCAGTCTGATTACAATACAGAACTTAATTGAATAAAAATTTACTTGGATATTATCCATCGTCTAGTAATAAAACGTTAAAAAAACCCGTAAAAAGACGTTTCGGAGATGGGGCTCTATCTCCGTCTTCAGGTTCCGGAGATAGGGATTAGCTCTATCTAGTGGGCCCAACTGAGTAGGAACCTGAAGACGGAGATAGAGCCCCATCTCCGAAACGTCTTTTTACGTTTTTTTTACGTTTTATTACTAGACGATGGATAATATCCAAGTAAATTTTTATTCAATTGACTCTTCACCATCGTCAAGAAGTTTTAGATTTGAAATACAGAACTTGTTATGCAACTATAAAATGCACTCTCTCTACTGACACTAAAAATTTAAAGTGTGCGCATAAGTCATAACAATAAAGTTTCTGTATACATTATATACCCTAAAACAAAGTTTGGAACTACCCCTTATTCCGTTAGGCCTGAGCTCAAAGCATATAAGACGACGAATACAGAAAATAAAGACAGCTGTTCCATTTCCTGAAGAGTGGAAATAATAGCAAAGCATCAATGTCTCTGCCTATTTTTGAACAAAGCATTTCTCTTCGGCACAAACGGGCATGCAATTGCACTTGGTTATGTGCAACAAGGGGACTGGTTTTAACCATCTCATCAGAACTTCAAGACGCTGTAGTTCTTAATCATTTAAACTGGACCTTGCGCCCGGACACAGCTTTCGAAACGTCGTGTTAACAAGAGAAAAAGGCAAGAGAAATTAGTGAAAGATAAAAAGAAAACTCTTTACTAAAATCATCTAAGAAAACGAGGCGTTTCTGAACGCATCTTCGTCAGACAATTGCCGCCCTAAAATATGACTCCCTAACATTTTTGGCACATCTACAAATGTGTGTATTTACAGTTGCTAACCCAGCTGCGTTCATAAGATAATTTTTTGTAATGTAATTAAACATGTATGACTCAGTGGATGCTGTATTACACATTCGTAAGGCCCCTCCACCTATTCAAACCGACACGGAAAATATTGCACAGACATGCATGCATCTAAAATCCCCATGGATCGCCATACATAAGAGGGTGAATACGGGACAATAACGATTTAAAAATACGAAGAAAAAACAGCAAGTCAAGAAAACCATTTGGCCAGCAGAATTCAAAATGGGTACCTCCACAGTACGAATTGTGCCGGCATTGCTGATACTGGCAGACGCTGCTGTGAATGAGAGACATGTTCCATGGTTCGTGAAATCAGGCCCGGCAGGACGAGGGTTGCACTGAAATAGCCACGCAGTCCTGCGTTCTGTAGTAATTAGCGGCGGTGTCTATCGGCTGGCAAAATGCCGACGGCGACCGGGGATTCTCCATCAGCCTCTCGGGCGTCATTCCGCAAGTTTCAAGGTCACGATTAAACACACCACGCCTCCCAACCCCATCACTACACATACAAATTTAAACAACACTAAACGGATACGCGCAAAGCAAGGGCAGAGTTCTTGCTGAGACGCTCATCAAGTCAATTCAACTACTTCATTTATTTGCGGTTCATCTACGGCTTCTTGGTTTTCCCTCAAAAACGCCGTGTGGCATATTCTGGTGAAACGTCGTCCCGACGTTTGCCTTCCATATTTTGATTTTAGCAATTATTTCAGGATAGCAAACGAATGGCATTTACATAACAATACTGTAACCACATAGCAAATCTGAAGTTGACCCTGTAATAACACTTTACAGAAAAAGGCTGAGGTAAAAATTTGGGAAGAAGAAGTTTTACCAGAAAAGTTCTATACAGCAATGAAGGGTCGGAAACGAGAAAAGGAAAGCGGTCGTGTCATATTTTAAGGTAATATCCCGGTAGTTGTCTGGATGAAATAAGGATAACCATGCAAAGGCTCAGTCAGAGTAGCAGCTCTCCGAGCCTGATTTAAATGTGGAGTATCCCGAGGCAGGAGTGCTAACCATTCGACACATAGCCCTGATGATGGAAGCAGAAAGCACCTCTGAAACGTCGGTAATCTTCTACGAGGCTACTCGGAGTAATATCACAGAAGGCCCCAAATCTCACATGGATATTTTTCTTCATCACCGCCTCTAGACCGGCTCTGGTGCTCACCCAAAGGGCTTTCCCTTTCGGGTGGTAAGGTAGCCATCGCGTGAAGCTCACCACTTACCTCCATTTAGTGGTGCTTAATCAAATAATCTTTTCATATCATACTTTAGGGCACGAGCTAGCTAAAGATGATAAAGACCAAAGCGGTCAACTGAACGACCCCAACCCACACATCACGACAACCGAACACAATTTGCAATGGTAACAAATGACGCACGGGCTGAAGGTCGCCCAGTGTCAAATCTCACCGGGCCAGATTCAAGATGGAAGCGGTGTCGATGTCTGTAGTTAATATTCCGACATTCTGTCTCACGTCTTTGTCATTCTGTACTGCCTACCCATAAAGAATGCTGAAAAATAAGTCTTTCCCCCCGTAAAGTAACATCTCGTCTAACATTCCCTATGGTCTGACAAGTCATGAACAGATTATTAAAAAAGTCAAAACATAAACATTTTATATTACTGTTAATTTGCCGACGAATTCTATCATGATCACGCTACAGTTCATACACATTCTGGCAGTAACAACGGATAGTAAACATCACTGAGCAAAAGCACGTGTCTCTTGCCTCTAGATTGTCCACGATATTCCGTCAGAAACGATGTTACCTCTGGCTAAACCGGTTTGGATTAAATTTTTAACGTACGCATTTAATCGATTCAAAACGATTCTGACATAGCATATTACAATTATTATTACTGATTTTCCGGACTCATCAATCGTCTGGAATTCTTTCTACGGGAACCAGCTCAGTATGTGCGGTATTTATTCCGCGCCTTGTCACCTGAGGACGGAAACAGATCCAATTTCCGAAACGCTGTGTTCTGTTCAGAATATCAAGTGTTGGAAAAAATCTAGATATCCAGTAACAGTAAAAGAATATTTTTATTCGCCCAATAATGTCATGTATGCGGAAAACAATTTTCAGATCGGGACATAGAATAACGCTTGAGTAAAGACGCATTGCGACAGACATCTTGAACACGCGACGAATTTCAGGTCAGCGACCTCTTATCAAGAAGCTATTTTAATTCGTAGTAAACAATGTGATAGCCCATAAATCGAACCACACAACCAACAATACCAATTTTAATCAACTACTCATACGGTCTCTTAAACATCACTTTTCCACAACTCCTTCGTGATTCAGCAAAACAGTAGAACGTAAATGTAGAGTTAAGTCTAAGCAATGACGTTTGGAACTAACTATGTCGTGCAATAAAGTAACATCGTGTTAATTGGTTGCATCATTTAAATAGAATGCAAGACACAATATTACAGAAAATATAACGTCAGTACAGACTTCAGGAAACAGACACTTAGGAAGACCAAAGAAAAGATGGCGAGATGTATTGTGAAGGCAGAACAGGCAAATTGCCTAATCCATGGAGTGGAAAAGAAGAATAAGACGAACTACGTATCCCAGAACGCACTTATTTCATGGCGCCCTCCAACGGCGTACGAAATAAAGTCCCGATCCCATCGCCTAAAACCTTAAATTTTCAGCATTTTTGTGAACTTCTGTAAATAAAATTTACGAAAATAAAATAAGTCGGTCAACATCTTGAAGTAACACAAAACAGAAAGAAATTACTTATTCATTCAAAGTTCACATAAGTACAGAAAACATAAAATGTCATAAAACAATATCAAAGAGACAATGTACCTCTTCTGGCAAGTAAGAGCTAATTAAGCTTGAACTCGTCTTAGTGAAATTGCTAACAGGGCAAAACATTCCGTTCTTCTCTTCGTAGTCTAAAAACTTAGCCCGCGTTTTACATTCGTCACTTAATTGTCATACAAATTAGTGCATCTGAATTCAATGTCTTTTTGCACAGAGCATGAATTTCACGCGTAATGGAGAGACAGTATCTGTCAACACGAATGTTTTATATTCAAAATTACTCAACAAATTTCAATTAAATTTGGAATTCTGATTTTCCTTAGTTCCAATGAATCAAATACACTAGTTTTATTTCATGCTCACATAGAGCTTTATTGACTTTCTTAAGAAAGATTCATCCAACAAAACTTTTAGTTAATACTCTTTTCAATGTGGCAAATAAAAAATATTCCGATCTTTAAGACTTCAGAGCACAGTGGCAAGTATACTTACACAAGAGTGTGTTTACTCCCTTCGTGAGATTCTCAGAATAAACAGAAATTCTTTCTGTGAAGAACATTAATTGTTGATCTTCGTAATAATGACGCATTGTTATGTTTTTCTGTAATCACGGAATTGAATTTTCAAATATTAACAGATAAACTTGGTGCTTCAAAGGATGAAGTAGCAGTGGACCTTTGAAGTGTCACAACTGTGTCTACAATGCACGTGCATACACTGTAATAGAGCTGACTTTTGGAATCATTCTGTTTCTATTCCTGGTGTTGGAAAAAATAAATCGCAGGTTAAATTAATGACAATTAATTTTAAGATGTCATGTTCTCATTGCGACGAGTATGAGGATGGCTGTGTTTATGGACGTTCGGCCATGTATTCTTGTAGAACTTAACTGGGCCGCGTTGCGTTGTACGTAGGCGGTAACCGACACTTCGGAGGAACGTATATCCTCAATTTTCGATGTGAAATGTAACGTCACAAACATACAGACCACAAACGGTATCTTACCTGGAACACCTTTGTAAATGTTTAGATCCATAAAGTCAAAAATACACTACATTCAACATCTTTTGTGTCTGTTATATGAAAGTTATTAAGCCTACGACATTCAACAGAACAATTTAAGCACCGAGCGGTACTTCGGCCACGAGCATCTGATAATTGAAGACTTCGGTGTAAAAATATGATAAGTCCAAAAATGGCCAAATCATGCTGTTGGTTATTAAAATTATCAAAATGGAAAAACGAATAACCCGAAGTTATGGTGTAAGAGAAGCATAAATCCGTATATGTTTAAAACAATAAAAATAAATAAATTAAAATCAGATTTGCGTGGTTTATTCAATGTTAACAACAGTTTTTGTCCCTTGTGAAAAGTTATAAAATATAATGTAGGCCTGTCCCCTTTCTACACCGAAGTTAACTTTTCAAAGATTAGGGAAACCAAACAAACAAGCCTCAATGACAGGCAAATATTCGGCGTTTGGTGATAAGTATGTTGTCAGTCACTGCACACTACTGTACCTTAACAACAGTGCCACCCGGGTGTACGATCCTCGTTCGCGGAGCGAGCAACATTGTGTCCACTCTCTCGGGATACCGCGTCACGACTGAGCTCTCCGCGCCTCTACCGTCAATTTATCATAGCACCCCCCCCCCCCAATCGTGAAGACCGGGAACTGCTCGGGAAACATGATATTTAATTAACAATTAACGGCCATTATACGGCTGTTCCACAGCTCAGGCAGTCAGTCGCCGGCTTCTCGCAACGGCGCCTCAGGGTTCGCGCTCTGAACAGTCAAGTGGGATTTGTGGTGGACCAAGTGGCACTGGAACCGACTTTATTTCTCAGAGGTTTTTTTCCTGCCCTCTATCAGCATCGTTCCACCTAACGTCGTGGACTTCACGCCCGTTGGCGGCCAAAGTACCAAACATTTTTTTACCTCGGCACTAAACAGAGGTGAGTGGTCAGCGCTCTGTCCACTTTACCTCCAAGGAAGGACCTATGAGGCTGCCTGGGTGCAATTCTTAAGAAATAAATTCCTGGCTCTGTCAGGAACCGAGTCCCAAATCTCCACCGGCTTGTCAGTAATAGCCTAAAGGATTACACATGTCAGGACTTCTTGACGTTTACTTTTTATTTTGTGTTTCTATTTAGTAACTTTACTCATTTGACATTCGCTTTTAATCAGTGAACTTGAATTCACCTCAAACCCACTAATCTGTAACTAATAAACCTGTTATCATTTAAGAGTCTGTCAATAGATAAGATATGACAGGATGACCTCGAATGAGGATATATGTGACAAGGAAGTGGTCGTGGCAGATTCCTAAATACCACTGCCTTTTTAGAAATGAAAGCCGTTCATGCCCACCACGCTTCAACCTGACTTCTCCTGCCGCGCCGACATTAGGCTAGTACGAGTTCCCCATCACGGGTAAGCCCGGGCGCGATAGGACGCACGTGAATTCCTCATTCAGTTCTGAACTTTCGTGTCATTACTTAGATATCGTTCTGCTTTTTTGTTGACAAAATACGAGATACGCATTTTAGGCCCTCGTGTAAATAAAGCGTTCTGATGTATTAACACGAAATGAAATTAATTCGCCGGTACACAACATTCAGCTTACATGGAAATCGTTATGCCCTTACTTATCAACTCCCATCTAAATCTAGTAAACTGATTAAGCTGATAAAGCTGAACCCAACTGTCATTTCCCGCTTCACTGCATAACCACCATTCGCTACAAGGTCTTACCAATACGAGTCACGTGTCGCTCCACAAAAACAATTGAAATGAAATTACCTTTCTTATAGCAGTTCTTACCAGGAGCGGGAAAGTGACAGTTGTGTTCAACTTTATAATTGAATGCAATGGGAAAATCCTCCCTACTTTTCGTGTAAATATTTTAATGAATTTGAGTCATAACTCTCGTTATCTGTGCTCACTTCACTCCTTAATTTACTTGAATTTTCATTTCCAAGTTCAGTACTCGAGATTTAATTAAACGCCTGTGACGTATTCGGCCTAAAAACTCAGACCACGAAACATCGAGACAAGCTTTATTGCACAGGAAACATTACAAAAAAAAACAATAGCATTAATAACAAAACAAATAAAGTAATAAAGATACCAAGAACAGCGGAGCAGATGAAAGTAACCAACACATATGAGAAATGCTTGGACCAAAGACAAATCTTCTTCACTCAGGTACTCGGTGGTTACGCATGCGTACATCACTTGCCTACCAGACCGTCTGCGTCACAAGTATTTACTTAACTCTCGCGGACTGTAGGTACAACCCATTATAATTCTGTATCCGTGCTCCATTTCCATTTTTGTCTGACAGAGATCTCTCCTGAGCTCTTCATAAATCTGTCGTTCTCTCCTTCCTGCTTTTACTGTCGAGCATTCTTCAGAACAAGCAGCCGTGTGCATGTCATGACCTGTCTGAGAAGGAAGTGCACTTTCTCTTCAGGGCGATGGTGTTTCTCATCGGCACTTGGGCTCCTGAGGGGAAATGGGAGCTTATGAATGGTGGCCCTATTTTTTTCTCTGCGGAATTTCAGCCCTTATATATTACTTTATTTCCCTCAGACGTAACTATTTTCATGGCGATTCCTCTCAGTGTTTCCGTTTTCCCGTTCTGTGCTAACTGCGATGAATCAACAAAATGACGCGTCATTTCCTAGTTTCCCTGACGGTATCTTGCTAAAATATTATCAGCTCTGTTACCTGGCAACGTATCATTAGCTCGTAGAACGGCCATACGCCTTTCTTCGTCAGACAAGTTATAACAACATGAACTGTATTCTTATAGACAGATTTCGAATTCAACAGTCAAGCATTCCTTTATTTGGCCAGAACACAACTGCGTCTATATCAGTGTCCACAAGATAATTACGTTATGAAACGTCATATTACTGAAATAAGCGTTTTGAAATGTCAAATTACAGAAATAAGGAACAACAAATAGATCATTATCGATGACAAACTCGTTCATTCATAAAGTGCCACCAACACAAAAATAAATCCACATTTAGGAATAAGCTACCGAACACATTCTCAATTCCAAGCATTATTACACACCACGCGATTCAGTACTCGGTGCGTACAAGTTACATGTTAAACAGATACATTTAGAACGTAACACAGACCTACGTTCCCTCCCAGTAACTTATTTCTGAGCCGCTTTTCACGTTAGTTGCTGTTTAACACAGGCCTATTTAGTTTTATCCTAACATTCAAAGCTGTCACACTGACTTGCATTACACAAAGCAGTTAAAACTTAAAATAAATAAGCATAACTATAGAAAGTATTACCTTTGTCTTGGCAGCCGCCAAGCCTTCTGGCTGCTTGTGAAAAGCGTGGAAAAACGCAGTTGCCTTCAAGATCATGGTGACATGTCACACTGCAAACAAAATACTAAGCATTGTAATGCGGGTTCTTCGCCAGGTGTCGGCTCGGCCTTGCCCTACTTCCACCCCAAAACCTCCCCCACCCCCAGCTAAGGCACCGCGTAACAGCATTAAGGCCAGCACAGAACAAATACTTGGTCCGAGTCTTGGCGAGCGACATCTTCACAGAACTGATATGCTTTCGATTAATCTGTAACTACAACTCCATGTAGCAAGCACACTATAATACCTTCACCAACGGCTTAGTGCTTACGTAGATGCAATGACAGTGTTCAGCTTTTCAGACTACTAAGTACACTGACTTCTCTGTCGACCCTAGTAGCGCAGTTTAAGGGGCCCTACGACCTCAGGCTCGCTTCGACCTGTAACGTGACTTTATAGTGTGGACTATTATGAATAAATTCAATCAAAATTATGTTGGCTACTTGGAAAGAATACAAAAGCTACTTAAAGAATCTCGACTAAAATCTTAACGCCACTTCAATATAGCTTACTTTTGGGCATTCTTTACAAAAACCTATCTCATAAATTTGATCTATACATACAGCAGAGTCAGCAACTCGACCGAGCCCTCGAATGACAGCCAAATTTGAACACGAAATGCAAACGCGCGCCAGCTATGAGTATTCAAGAACACAAAAGAAAACACGATCAGAATCTTAAGATATTTAAAGACTTCGCATCAAATACAATCATGTGAAACGTCGAATAAGAAATAGCGATAATTGTGAATACAAAGCAAAGTAACTGAAGGTCTGAATAAAGCGACACAGGATAGCAAAACTGCAGAGTTAAGAGTGTGTGAATCTAACGTCCAATTCCGCACATATCTTCGTGGTACGATACTTGATCGTGGAGACAGCTTTACCCATAACATAGCTATTCAAAATAAACGACATCTATTTTTTATGTTTCGTACTCAAAGTTCTGTACAGCCAGTTTTTCTAGTACGTTTCTGGAAAATGGTAAAAAGTTGTATTTTTAGCTTCATATAACGGGGTTATATAGAACACATAAGGACCAAAATTAAATTATCCCGATACGTTTTATTGCACACTACTACTGGCAAAAATTTTAAACTCGTTGATAAGTTTCCAATAAGAAAAACGCAGACGAACAGACATATCTGGCCATTGGGCGTCAACTGTGTGCGGTGTACAAAGAACGCATCAAAACTTCTTTACTTCTTGGGAAATAGCAGACAGTAAGCATGCATAGCTAACTTAACACGGTTTTGTTCTGTTTGAAGCTTCCACTACGGCATTAAAGAGGACGAAATAAAGGTAGGAGAGAGCACAGAAATGATCTAGAATTTTCTAGACATGTGTCAGTACTACTAGTTTCCTTTACAGGTAATTAAATAACGCAATCCTGTCAGTATGTCAGCTGTTTTCAAGCAGTAAGTGAAATCATTACACAAGCGGCTGCTCCATAGAAAAGCAGTGTCATGTTTCCATTCTTTAAAGGGTATTCAACCGAGCTCAGCTTCAAGTTCCCTACCTTGTACGACCTTGCAGCAGTGAACATGCCTTCACTCCGGTTCACACCCCTCAAAACGAGTTTCATAAGTACAAAAGAATTTCTCTGTTCCTCTTAAATGCATTTTCTACCAAATCCATAGCAGTGTATTCAGTAGATTCAATACGCTGACAGGGGAAATTACACAATTGAGTCCCCACCGTATGCTCGGGAAGAAAAGAAGAGTAGAAAAGCATGAATGCGCCGTGCTGTATAGGCAACTTCTCCGACAGGTCTGTTCGGCGAATAGCCTGACACGGCAATGGCAGGTGGAACATGAATACGTAGAACCACAACAAACACGTGCAACTGCTACGGCATGTGAATAACCTCGCGGCAATTGTGCACGTGTCAAAACGAACAGCACGCTTAAACGATAGGAGAACACGTGAGCCAGTCGAGTCCACAGTGTTATCTTTCTTGAAATAATCCACTCTCATGAACGCAATGTAAACCAACTTAGAGTGGCAGCAATTATGATTTTGGTATAGCATTCTGCAGACTAAGTCATTTCGAAATTGTACGGTGTTTCACACAATTCGTATGTGAGAGCAGAGGTTCAGACAGAACATTTCGGAGGAAAATACTACCTCCATTTTTACTTATATTTCGTTTTACGGTACTAAATGTATGGCATATCGAAGGTTATTATGCCGAAAAGCGTATCAATACATTTGCATAATCGGAAACATTTGCTGTAACAACATACATTACTGGGATGTTTGTCCCGCCAGAAGGCCATAACGCAGCAAACATTTGGGCGAATGAGCACCAATAATACACATGTCAGTCCAGCCAAGCGTAAGAATTCAGTCTCCGTCATCCTGCTGACACGCCCTTCTGGTATGATCCCCTCAATACGTAATACTGGCAGGTCCACTTCAAACCATATTGACAATTACCATCACAAAAATAGATCAAAGGTGTTATACATTCAGATTAATGACGTATCAATTGTAGATGTTATTTAGAATGAAGCGAGGGGACAATTATGAATGATGGAAGAAAACGGCCGTAGCCTCTTTAAAGACACTTCTGTCATTCACGTGAAAAGGCTGTATAAATCACGAAATACCTCAGAACAACAGCTGTGTCGGGAGAGATTTCTATCAGCTAACATGGTTGACATAATCCTTTGTTCTTTCCTTCGTAACACTACAGACACCTCTCGGATCAATGTTTTCAGGACGGGTGTTCTGGTGCAGCGGATCAATATAGAGCCGACACACACAGCCCCCGGGTTGGGGAGGTGTTTTGCCCCCAGCTTGCCCACGATGCAACAGACAATGAAACCTGTGTTGCTGGTAGGTATTCCTGAGAAGAAGCTAGTTAAACCGAAAAAATCAAATGAATTGCAATTATACTGCTAACCAAGGCACAAGTTTGTGCTGCTGAGAAAGAGGACAATACTCGGTCAGTATAAAGCCAAAATACTGGTTTTATAGAAATTACACAACGTTCCACTCTCTATACTATGACACACTGGGCTTATTTTCCCGCTCAACTAAATTAAGAGCCCTGGTACTTGGGACAGAAGTGGTTCCTGAAAAGTCGGTTTAATCAACTGATGGCCCGAGCAGATTTTAGTAAGACAGGAAGATCTCAGCTAGTCAAGAAATTGCCCGCCTTTCATGAAACCCGAACGTTCATTGCCTTCTACACATGAATCCGCCAACGCTTCCTATCCTGAGCCTGTTTGTCCTGCTCCTCTGTCTGAAACTGAGAGGGTAACATTCCGCTATTAAACCTCTGAGTGCCAAAACAAATAGAGAAAACATGTCTGGAAAATGCCAAGTTATTTTGCTCAAAAAAACGTAACAAATCACAATACTAGGAAACATGAAAATAGTTTACACGCAACACTGACATTTTTTTTACAGAAACTGGCAAGAATGTGTGTGTCTGTTTTCGAAAGATACGTAATAATTACATAATCTGTTCAATCCATTTGCTTTTATTGGACTACGTGCTGAATTAAAAATCGTATCTCTGGAGGATGTTGGCAGTTACCGCAGAAATTTCGCGAGTCTCCAAGGGAGATGCTGGCACGATGTAATATATCGTACAATAAATACCATCGCTGAAGTTAACCACTTAACTATCTCAACGGTAGAGAGTTTCCCTTCAGTTCCAAGATAAGTATTTAGCTTGTTAAGAAACCTTTAATGAACCCAGGATAATCATTGCAGCAGTACGACGGCGACCCCTACCCAAAGCAATCGAATCCATCCCACACCATGCACACCCTGTTCCTCTAAGATCGATTTTAACATTGCGAGATTTCAGGTTCTCACGACGACGAGTATGAAGATGACTGTCTTCTGGGATGTTTCGCCGTTCTGTCTGTTAGAAACTCTCCGACGTTTCAGAGTTAATTACTGCTTCCATCATAAAGGGAAGTCAACATAAACTTAGCTTTAATAACTATTTACAAAATTTCATAGAACTGTAGATACCTCAATCTGACAGATGAAAACATACGCGGACGTCACAGAATTTAACCCTTTGAAGCATAAGCTCGTCTGAATAATATGAAATAGCAGTCCGTACCGCAAAGAAAACACAACAATTCACGATTACAAAGATCAGCTGGTTAATACAGTTTAAGGCAATAATCGCTGTATATTCTAAATACAAAATGACGAGTTATTAAATGTTGACGGAACCTCAAAGGCTCAACTATTCCGATTACAAAACGAAAGTGTTTCCACCTCGACAAATTGAAACCTGTTACGAACCGAAACAGAAGAGTGGCTACTATACAGCAAAATTGAAAGAAGAAAGGAATTTAACTACTGGGGAGACCACGAAAACAATCTTAACGTGTGTAGGGCAGGAAGCAGAGTCATCTGGAGTACTGAAGACAGGAAATGACGTCAGAGATAACAATGCAATAAGGAAGTAGACTTACAAATTAGCAAACGTCTCTTAACCCTACGAAGTAAAATACATTTTAGGGGGAATTGCACGAAATAAAATCAGGCAAGCAAGGAACGCACGTTTCCGGCATGAAGGTCCTGAAATATCTGGAATTTCTGAATCGTATTCCATTATTTGATCCATTACACCAGTCCACTTCCTAAATTGCACTCAACAAAGTTGCACGATTTATATGGAGCTGCCTCCACTTATCCACACACGACATTAACTACATGAATTCTGATCTATTCTGTGGCGCTACTCCTTCCGGACCTAAATTCAATTCAAATCCAGTAACAAAACACTTATCTCAACAATTACTGCACTGATAAATTCCGTCTTCAAGCCATTTTCATTACACAGTAAGATATATTTTTATTTCTTTCACGAATAGTTGTGTTGTTCTACTTACAATCAGGAGAGATACAATTAATTTTTTTACACTACTCGATCACCAAGTTTCAGATTCCATCCGTAGCACAGAAAATATCAAAAATGCTCAAGAGTCGAAACGTGTGTTCCAATTTTGAGAACACAGTTTCCAAACGAATTATTTGTGATTCTACAATCCACACTTCACTTGATGTTCATTTACTGCAGATATAAGGATCAGCAAAACCAGTCATACCAAGTACAAACACAGTACACAGCCGAAATTATTTTTTCCTTATCATCCTCTTGAAACTAATGAGATTCTTTTGCTCATAAAGTCTGTCCCATTATTTTTCCTCGTATTTCGCTAGATATTCATTATGGGAGCAGGTAACCATGGTAACAAGGTAACCACATTAACCATGGTAACCAATGTAGCCCGGGGATTCGCCTCGCACACACTTCCGCGCGCAGAAACGAATGCGAAGTGTCAGTTACTGTTGTGAAATTTTAAATGCTTCAACAAATTTTACGAAAACTCAATACCAAATTTCGTGAACACCCGTTTAGCTATTCTCGACTTGTTACATGCAAGACAGACAAAGTGACGCAAATATGCCCATTTTTGTAGCAATTCTTAGTTCCGAAAAAAACTTAAACGTCTTTAAAATAACAGTTGCAAGTATTAATTATATCTGTATTTAATGTTATGTGCCAATTTCTTGTATAATGTGAGATTTTTAGAAAAATTTGGAAGTTAGATTTCGGCTTTACGTAAAATATTGAACGTATTTAACTGATGTGAATCAAAAAGAAATTCACCTAACAAATCTTAGTGTAGAACGCCAAGACCAAATTTATTCCAAGTGCATTAAGCATTTTCAGAGACAAATCAAATATTCGCACGAACGTTCATACTGCGTTGTTTTCCGCTTATGTCACTTGTACAATAGCAATAAAACAGATGTCGGTATAGTCACAACCAATCAGGAAATATAATTTACATTAAATTATCTCAATTGCAATGTCTAATATTTCATGACGATACATAGCCTCATACACGAGCCCACTCGATTAGATTCCTACTCACTTTCCAGTATCGACCCGTCTCTTGGGGGTCGCTGACCGGTTAGTAACAATACACTCCAATTATTATTTAGCTCTCAAGTTTTGTATTACTGGGCATGTCACATTGAATTTCGGCCCGAAATCACGCAACAGACCAGCTCAAGATTCGTGTGGTTTATGATGAGTGTGAATAAACAAGTGTACCGAAGCTAGCACATGTAAATAACAGAACTATAATGGTACAAAGAAACAAAGAAATCGAAAGGAAACAAAAGCATGAATGAATTAAACATTAGAAAGTAATTTAAATTTCATGTGAAAACTTTCAAAATAGTCGTCGTCAGTCGACCTTCCAGAACGTTACGAGCAATTTTTAATATACGTAGGCTAACAGTTCATGAACAAACCTATACAGAGCGATTCTCTGGCTACTGAGCCCAGGCTTTCAGTAGTAAACTCAGTATTTATGTATCGATGGTGATGAGATGTACGTACGTCAACCATAGCACAACAGCACCCCGCTGCATTGCTGAAAGTGGCCATCCTCATAGTCCATGCTCCAAACATTTTGGAGACCAGGTTATCTCGAAAGACCTTTGGCTAACAGGGTCACAACGTCCAACCCCATCAATCTTTGTTTTTCCTGTACAGCCTACCGAAGGGAAAGTTCTACACGAACAAACCTATGATCATCTACGATTTCGAGGAGAAATTTTTCCGAGTTTTCCAGGAGGCTGGAGCCATTCTTGCGGTCATGTTACAACATGTACTCGCCAATTTGGAGCACGGCGTCCGCTTGTGCATGGAAACCGACGGCGGCCACTTTCAGTACCTTGTGTGACGAGACAGTTTCACAAGGACTAAGCTAAGCACCTATACATATGCATTACTAATGGTGCACAAATAGTGATGTTATTACCGAAAGTATGAGGCTTCTAGCAAATGATCATCCTGTATATTCAAGAGGAGAGCTACCCATTCTAGACCATGCACAGAAACACACGATAACCAGCATGTCCGTACAAGAAACACGTGATATGCAAATGCATAAGTCAGGAAGTTGTCAATGTCACAGAACCATGCCAAACCTTGGCGAAGATACCTTACAAATGCTGTCAGGGTGAAGGACCTGAATATCGGCATACACCAACTATCATCATTCGGGTGGAAAGAAGCCGGAGGAAGACACAACCAAGCAAAGCATGAGATATTTTTAGTGTTGCGAAGAAGGAAAAAGATAAAAATGTCGCGGATTTATAGGCTGAGAGGAGACTGTGGCAATGCGGTAAAGAAATCATTCATGTGCTATTTGAAATTGGGCCGTCTGTAAACACATTTTATTTGGCTGGAATTCGGCCGCATACGTTGAGAAGAATGTTAGCCAAGAATCAGGTCACCGATCCTCCACTGGGATCCGGGGACTTGCAGACGAGATAACATTCAAATATACTCGGTTTGTCTTCTCCACAGGTACTACCTCTGTCACCTTGCTTTATTCGGTTAATAGGCAGGCAGTTAAGAATCCAGATCTTAAAACCACTTCAACTCTGAGTGCTGACGGCTTACAACAGATTCAATATACGGACAACAGCCACGATAACTGGGTCAGAAAATTGACTGGTTTCCTTGATGAACGATTTGGGTTCGATTCCCAATAGTATGTGCGCCTTCGAAACTGTTTCTCTGAGGACCACCTCGTATCTCTTTTCGAAAGCCCATTGGGGCCACTTTCTCGGGGATAAACTGGCTGGAGAATTAATTTAGTTGACTTACAAGTTAAAATACATCCGAGAAGTATGAACACCATCCAAAATTAAGAACAGGTGCCTTCTGAACACGGTTACACCGAATGGAACATGATTGCTCAGACAACAGAAAAGTGAAACATGAGACTTCACGCTGAGTAACAAACGAATCGCATTCCTGTGTACCTCGTAACAGTCAAGAAGAACTTTTGATTTGTAACAGCGGGCATCAGCGAGGCGACAGACCCTAAATAAGAGCAGACACGATTAACGCCCCCTGCCATATTGTAAACATGAGAATTAGTAGCTGTGTGTTACGTCACGTATCAGAAACAAGTGATACCACAAGTGTTCGTCACACATTCCTCTTTTTAGTATTTATTTGTTTGTTTGCTACATCTGCCAAGTGACACTTGGCCCGGTGGGTGTGGCAGTCAACATTTTTGCTGACAGACAAATAAAAGTGATGTTCGAAGTGTTCAATATGCCCGAAATCACAAGCTTCTGTGAGGAAAAGGACATATTCCCAAGACACTGTCGTAATTTCGAAATTAATTACGTTATTGGTTGCTACTCCAACGACGACGGATATTAATCAATAACAGCATCACACATTTTTGAACACTGCATATAAAATATACTGAGACAGTTACAGAAAATTTGTTGTCTGAATAAGACGCCCTTGAGCATCACGACTTTCCTTTCCTAACCTATTAAAAAACATAAAAACTGTCTAACGCACTGCGGGCTCTTCTACGGCCAACGCCATCAAGAATTTCTTACCTCATATTTTACCCAATTTCCCCACAGCTACACTCCCAAAATCTCCAGAATCTTGCAAAAGGACTCCCCATCACATTCTTAACGTAACTATTGTTTCGCTCATCCGAAACATATGCATCGCCCATCATAACCTCCCAGACCTGAGAAAACAATTTATTAATCACGAAGTTCGTCGTTACATAACGTCTTCTGCTGCCCACCTGGGTCTATTTCTTTTACGATCGAACATAGCTGTCGAGTGCTTGATATTCGGGAGGTCCCGGTTTCACATCTCGGCCCGGACGGTCACTTCCTTAAATGTCGCTTCAAACTGATCATTCACTAATCATCCCATAACTCGACACTATAATGTATTACCTAAACTACTGACAGCATGGTTCAAGTTTTTCTTCAGACTTTTGTTTTAAAACATTGGCTTACAATGTGTTGTCGATCAGATTTAATTTACGTATATTACCTCCATATACAACCACGACCTTCAGTTTTTAGAAAGAAACGAAAAGAAGTTGGTAATGTTCTGTGGTTTGGAACCGTCTAGACTTGTCAGCCAACGTTTCGGAGAAACTTACTGTCTCCATCATCAGGCGCTGAAGACGCCAAAACCCCGAACATCATCATCCTAACCACAGTGAAAACATCAAATTTCGAAACAGACCTTTTTTTATCATCTATAGGTCCAATAAAGCAAATATCAAAACAAAAATATGCAGACAAATTTCCTTGTATTTTACAATAAAAAGTAAATAAAAAGAAACTACTTTTAACAAAAAATAAATTCACAGTTTACTGCCGATCGCATCTGAAATAACCCCGTCGAGAATAGCAAAGCGCGTCCCTTCAAATCGCCATGGACGAGGTGTTACGGTTTAAGGGGTGCGAAGTGTTGTCGACTTTCGCCCTCGTTTCCTTCGCGATTTCTTCACATGCAGACTGGCTCTCCTTTGCCTCTATAATTTCATAACACATCAGACACAGTCATTACCATATTCCCCAAGAAACTGGTGCAGAATATTGGTTGTTTCGATTACAACAAATTAGTGATTATTTTCATATCGGCGACTTACGTAAAACATACCTAGTGCATTAACTATAAAATACAAGCAACAGTGCTACACGCATTTCCCTGGAAAAACTGAGGACAATCGCAACCTCAGTCAGGACAGACAGCCTCCAGGCGAAGATTTTAACCTTGGACGTCCCGAATACGAAGCAGTGCTACCACACGATCCGCCATAATGAATCTGACATGAAGTGAAGAAATTTAGATAATCTTCTCGCTTCTGAACACATTCATTAACAGTGGCGTAATAATAACGAAGGACTTTGCCAATTCTGCCTTTGGCAAAACATAAATATATTTGAATTCTCTAATGCTAAGTGTCAAGATTATCAAGTTTAATAAGAACACACACAAGAAGCATCACTCACCCAAGGTTACTGATGAAAAGTGTTTTAATATCGGTGACAAGTGAGATGTGGAATTCGAAATATTTTATTCCGCCATTCAATAGTTATTACTAACAACGAAAAATCCTTGTTTAGAGAAACATAAGTACACCTTATAAATGTGACGTTGAAATGACGTTTTCCAACCAACACGATCCCATCCCTTAAATAATTACCAAGATTCCTATCACACGACGATGGTAATGATTACTAATCTCTAGAAATGTCGTTTGGAGCCTAGTTACAGTATGCAAACCACAGTACCTGAACCCACGTTACCATAGCTCGAGTTTCTGGCTTAACAAATCTGTCCACGATATTAATCGAAACAAACACCACATAACGCAGGCCGAAGCCGAGTAATGGCATTGCTACAGGCCAAACGACATGCAAATTAGCTCAGACCCTGTCCCGATAAAGCTTCACGCTCACCCTTGCGTAAAAGTTTACAGCTTGAAACTAAACATATTATACTTGCAGTAACAAGGCAGCTACTGAGCTCCTCTGACAGAAACAGATTTATAAAAGAACGAGTTTCTTATGGATATCGGACAGATGCAATATGATAATTTCCCACTTTTTAAATTCTAGGCCGTTGTGAAACTACTTTGCTAGGAGTGGTAGCTACAAGATTACACAGCACACACGTACACTCACAAGCAAACTTCTCCCCTCTGGCCTCGTGACACGACTGAAGCAGCGCACGAGCGGGAACGATAGAATCGATTCCTTCCGAATTCGTTTCATATCGACCGTTCCACCCTGCGTGTGGCAGGGAAAACGCAAGTCTACGGTTCGAACCCATATCTTAGGGGACTATTCACACTAACGACACGTCAACGACCAGACAAATTTACCATTGCTTCACTGCCCGGCAAGATTAGAAGACAAAGCCAGGTAAGATTTCGGGTTCTCGCGGCGGCGAGTTTGAAGATGGCTGCCTTCTGCGTTGTAGCGCCGTGTAGTCTGGCAGAAGTTTACCGACGTTTCAGAGATACTTCCTGGCTCCATCACAGTTCTTCCTTGTGGTCATCATCAGTGCACTTACATATGATGAGACAAATCATAAATGTATCGGTATTCCGGGACGTAATGAAAAAAATTGTTCTGCTAAAAGAACTGTCTTTTTGTTATTCGCCGAACGAACACGGGCCAGCTCATACACACAGACACGTAAAATAATCTGTCCGAGACTGACAGAATGTCGTTACAAATCGATAATCTGTCGGTGACGGAACACGATAACAAATCAATTAGACAATTACAACACGTCTCCATTAAAAAAATCAATTGTTTAATTCTGGAGTGACTGAGACTGGTCTCTCACAACATTCTGTATCTTCCTCCATTATTGTACTTAAAACTCTTAGGGATGAGATAGTCTTCCATTCCATCTGTAACTTCCTGTCAATTATTTCTGCGTTCTTTGTTCTTCTTTAATACAGAACACCACCGTGTAAAAAATATTCTGAGAATAAGAAGTCCATTAATACACTCTGCGGGTAAAGTGCAGAGTGCTATTTTTAAGTACCTCAGTAACCACTATGGTTTAAAGCCTTAACTACGTCATGCGGTCGTACAGTGATCTGATACCAAAGATCGGGCAAGTGAACTCCGTAGTTATACCAGTGGTAACCGCAAAGTAAGCTGGGTCTATAATATCGACCGGGTCGCAGGAGGGTTGCTTACGTGCCGGTCTGCACGCCTGCAATGGTGGTCCCTGGTTCGAAACATAAGACAGTACCCACTTTACCTAAATGTTATTATTTAAATAAGATAGGGGACCATGTTATAGGTTAAAGTAGAGACCACACGCAAAAATCTTAACCTGTAGTGCTTCATATAGACCTATAAGCTGAAGTCTAATTTATCGAACTTCCAGCTGACCTCAGCTTCATGAACCTTACATTCCTCTTTAATAACAATTTTAAACTGAATGGGTATGAGAGTGTGACGTGTTATTTATTTACGTGTGATTTCTTTACAACAACGCTGTCAGTAACTCTATGTAGCGCCGAATAATAGAATGGTTAAAGAACAATTATTTGGAACGGATGTGGGAGGAAGCAGTCGTGGCCTAAATGAAAATGGTATACCGGAATTTTCCTGCAGGTATTCAGGGAAACGACGAAAACCCCAAACGTTGATATCCGGTCTCCAAGCCGAGATTTCAGGTCGACACGGGCGCTAACCACTTTACGTCCGCATGATACACGTGTCACCCACGGCAAGAGAATGAGGTTCCTGCAGTAACTGCCAAGCATAAGACTGCACTAATACACACTGCTATCCAGCATATTGTTTGTTGTCACTGGGTTTTACAGGGTTGATTTTTTTTTTATTTATTTAGTGTTCTGTCTGACGACAGGTCCATATGAACAGGATCCTTCCATCCTTTTCTCGGAACGACTATAGAAATGTGTGAAGTTAGAACAGAACACTGTAATACCGATCTTGTTTACCGAAATGCCACAAGATGGTAGCACCACAAGTGGTCACTGCTGCCATCTCTAAGCAGATATTTGCACTACCGGTAAACTGGGCGGGAACCGAAAACAGCTGATAAAATGTGAACCGAACAGCGATGTTGCCAAACAGTACCTTCACGCTTCTGTGCAGACATGAACTAAATACATAAAAGTAACCAGTGTTATTGCATCATATTTTTACATTATTATTCTCTATGAAAACACGGACTGCAAACAACAAAAGGCTGTTTAATTTTAACGGAGCAAACTAATGAAAATTATTTTTTACAACGAAGAAATGTTTATGAATGTACAGAAAGCAACAGTGGAAGAATTGTGAAAACCTTTAACACTGTAGTATATATTATTTGTGAAGATTTTTTACCACATTAAACAACAGGGCCCTTCACAGGTTGGTAAGTTCCAACGGCCAGATCACTTTCCGTGAAAGCGCCGAAATGCTTACTGCTTCCATCAACAAACAGCACATGTGCCCGACAGCAGAGATGTATGGCTATAAAACACACAACTTCGATTGCGCAGAAGTCGAAAATGCATGGTGTCATATGATGCGAAGGTGGGGATGCCGACAGACCAGTTTCTTGGGAGATTTCGTGGAATAAACGTCAGCTACCGACAATCGTAACAACAAAAACTAAAAACATTTGCCGAACACCACTTGGTGTTTGGAACCTTTTATTAGTTTAACAGTTACTCCTGCAGCTTTCCAATGTCTGTTGCTGTGCACGTTTTGTGAAGTAACTTGTTACTACGACAGTAAGGAAGCAGCAGTTATGGACACAGACAATGCAACTATCAGTTACTACCTGGTAATACCAACAAGAACGCCCACTCCCTACCCCCCAAACCTCGCTCATATTTCACACGCTGCGAAACTGAAGGTCATGTCCAAATTTATAGCGACAGACCTATGTCCAAGCACAATGTACCGAAGTAGAGGTGAACAAAGTCAAGTTTGTGCTGGACATGGAAGAAATCTTAAAGGCTTTTGGGTATTGAACACTGTTGTACCTGTTTATTACTATCACCTTCAAGGTCCGACCTTATCTCTCACCATATCACCAACTCATAGGCTGCTTGTTCAGTCATCTCTTACCAGAAATAATAGAAACATTACTGGCACAGGGCAACGAAGTACGCTTATGGCCTACACACAATTATTTACCTTCAAACCAAATGTCGAAAACGCATTTAAAAACTTCAGTTGTAACCCAAAATTCAAAAATATAACACGAGTAATTTCCCCTTATGTGATGGGTAACGCATATATTTTCTGAAACATAAGAATTAATCAACATATTACAAGCGAAGTCTATTATAAATTCAGGTGGATGGTTTCGGGTGTCTGTTGTAGTCACATAAATCCCAATAAAATTTTCACCTTTTCGTGTTCACTGATAAAGTTCACTTCCCGGCTCCTGGCTGGAACTGTGTGACTCACAACCAAGCTACAATGTTTTCGCAATACAAGTATCACTCCAGAGAGCGACAACTGCGTTAAACTTTATTAGTGGACGTACACACACCGTAAATGTTCGACCGGGATCGTTTCCCTGCCAGCAACAATTCGACATCTGGCTGCTGTTTAAACACCGGTATTTGTTCCAAAATGTACGGCATTATTTTCAGTCAGAAACTCACACCGATTAAATTATGGGTAAATAAAATGTTAGCATACAGGTTTAAATAATTGTATTTTCCTGTCAAACAGTAGTTTCAACACGATTTTTTCCCTTTTGGGTTGTGACGCCATGTAGACTCGCAAGTAGATGCCAACGTTTCGACAAAAAAAATACCTCCATCTTTTCAAAATCATCTTCACCGCCGTGATAGCCTCAAATCTCACGCAGTAACATCATCAGATGAACTGACACATCTTCTTCAGTCACTTTTACGCGTTCTGGGATAGTCCTCAGCTGCTACTTCACATTTACAAGTCAACCATGTCAATAGAATGAACGTAAACAAAGCCGAGCTGGTAGTTCTAAAATTGGCGTCTGTGATTGTTGAAAAATATCGATAAACAGCGTTCAGAAATCACGTTAACAGCCGTTAGTTGATTTGAAGCTTTGACTTGCCCTTCCGCATTCATGTTTATACCCACTCCAGAGGCATATCGTACCGGAATACATATCGAGTGTCGACTGAAACTATATGGTAACCCTTGACACAGAAACGCGGGGATCTGCTTTCTCGAAGCAAAAGGTTACTATAATCGGTTGAGAGACATTACATGTGACACACTTTATACACTTTCGGAAAAAAAGCATATAATTATGACGCAAGAGCTTCAAGTCTAGGCCGAATGCAAAAGTTCGACTGTTCCAGAAAAGTCGCTCAACAATTGCTATAATTGCCGCCATCATTGCCGTACTTTTTATTGCTAGCAATGCTGAACAAGCTACTATCCGTACAGAAAACACTGGACATTTCTTTGGGTCAAATGCCATATTATCCAAAAATGGCAAACAATACTCGACAGATAAAATAATTACTTCCATTTCATTGCCGTAACCTCAGTGTCACTTATCAGCTCACTAAAATAAATGTCATACAAAATTTGTACAATATTTGTAATCTTCCAGCACGTCAAACACCATTCCTGAAACAAAGTCCATGCAGCAGAGAGAGGCCTTCTTCAGAAGTTGATAGTCACTTAACTACTCAAGAATGATGTCGCCCTTCACAGAACCCGACGTTTTAGCACCGTGTTCACAAAAGCCCGTCACAAGTTCCAGTCATGAGCCACATGAATGCAATCCACGTCCTCCAACTCCCTTTCCCAAAGACGTATTAAAACATCGCCCTTCCATACACAATAAAGTCCGACTGATGTGTCCTTCGGGCTTTCTAGTCAACATTTTGTATGCATTTCTCATCTCCCACAACTGTCAGACCAGAAAAATGAAAGTCCGTAAGGAGCATAAATAATTAATGCAATTATCGTATGGCTACCTGGAAGTAACGCACCACAGACATGAGAAACATTCCCGACCTCAGCAGTGACCTCAACCTCCGACAGCTTTGATAATTCAGAAAGCTCAACGTGGCTGCAATGAATCAGAGACAGAAGATGACCTCACCAAAAATTGCATCTTTAACGCCCTGGAGCACGAAGCTAAGGCGCAATTAATGCCACGGAAGAGGCTATCAGATCTGTTCCAGCTCCATAATTATTTTTAAAACCCGCTTAAATTTTTTTTGCAATTAGTCACTGCAGCGTTTACTGGGGCGTCCGATATTTCATTTGCCTCTGGGTTTATAAGAGAATTCATTCTAAAAACTTTTGGGTCGCACCTCGTACACTACCAACCATGTAATCTGTTAGGAATATAATATTTGCAACATTCAGCTACTAACAAATTTCTTCGCTGCGTTTATGGTCTAATAACTTACGGTATGGTCAATGACGACCACTCCATGGCACTTGAGAGTCATTCAGCTGCACAGTGGCCGATGGCGACAAGCAATCATCCCGTCAACTTTGCTTTTCTCAAGAAAGAATGAATGGGGAAACAATTTTATGGTCTTTCTTGTTTATGACAGGCCAAATGCCGGTCTTCACAGACACAAAACACCGCTACCTTGGTAGCAGAATCGAGCAGTTTCACAGACTGTGCTGATTCCGTTGTGGGATTTGAACGGACTACCACAGAGTTCAGTTGTGTGTCACGAAAATTAGAGCACTCAGAAGCACGCTTCTATTATCTCAGTAGTTCAAAGACAAAAACTGATGATGCCATCAAATCACATAATGCAAATGGCCGGGTACGAAACTCAAATCCTGAATCTCGTGTTTCAAGTTGTACACTCTTAAAAGAAACACAAGTTGCGCAGTTCTTAACACGCATAACAGGTGCATGCTTAAAAATTTCATTCCCGAGCTACTTAACGACGCTGTATCGACTGAAAAACTGACATGTAGTATTTGAAGTTCTCACGGCAGCGAGTATGAATTTGGATGTCTTCCGGGTTGTTGCACCGTGTAGTCTGGTAGAAGTTTACCGACGTTTCAGAGATACTTGATGCCTCCAACATCAGGGTGATGGAGGCAGTAAATGCATTTGAAACTGAAACTGTAGCAACCTTTAGTTTTTAGCGTAATAAAATGGAGGGGATTTCTATATGAGAAAGCCTTTCAAACGAAATTACATACCGACGTGGTTACCAGTTAATACGAAGTCACGACACTGAAATAATTCAATTATTTTTTTTGTACTGCATCAGCAGCCATGGTTAAACATAATGGTAACAATTTTCCGCTTTGGACATAATAATAATAACAACAACACCGCTTTGAACATAAGAGTAATAATAAAAAATATACAGGTAATGAAACACTCACCAAATTAAAACAGCTAGACCATGAACTATACAATGCGTTATGAGTCATAATAATGATTCTGACAGCATCGGTAAGGTGACGAATAATCCATTTTAACAACTAGTACCAGGACACATATGGCAGAGATACGAAACTTATGATAAAGAGGGCTGCTATTTGTGGAAACCGCAATACACAGAAAACGAATGTTTGCAGGACTGTCAGTATAGACGACAGATTAGATAGTCAGTTCGCGCTACCTGACAAAATGACAAGCAATTGCTGTTCCCATAATAAGCAGGCACAAACCTTGGGAGTATAGCACGCATTTGTGTCACTGGGAATGTCTGGCATAAACCCTGACGTCAGGCACAACGCTGAAACGTTCTCTGCCATTAGGTAAATAAGAATATTGATCACAAGTAGACTTCCGCAGGTGACAATTGGACATTTTGTTTCGTGGGCAGCATTTCACATATCGACAACGCGCAGGGTAATAGTCCGCGATGTGCATAAGACGAAATAATAGTGGAAAGGTGTCATTCATGCCGAAACACATGCCTTCTGAACTCCGAATGCCCCTGACCGAAATAAAAAAAAATCATTTCATACACTACGCAATCGTTACTATCATTTTCGTCCAAATAAGCGTCGCGATTCACTGCAGGCCACGTAAAAACGTAAGATTCTCGTAAACATAAAATGTTCTCTTATCTACTTATCTTATTAGAAACGGAAACAAGCGACCTGCAATCCGAGTAGACCTCGTTATACTTAACATAACCTTCATCAAAATGTATGTACATACATTTCAAATGGTTACTTCCTTCTTTGTTGTTTGTTTATCGGAAACCAATTCCTGAGAGAATACAGATTCTGAGGGTCTTTATTTTGTATTGCAAACTGGTCAATAAATGCAATGCATAGCCTACGACATCTGTTGAAACGTCTCTAGGCCAGACAGTTTTTAAAGAATAATTATTAATAAAAAATAAATTCAGCTATCTTACCTAACTTCAGTTATTGGCCAGATAATATCATGTGTTCCTCATGTCATCTTCAAATATTACGATTTTTTGGGCAGATTAATGGAATAACGGCCATAACAAATTTTATCGAAATCTGTCCAGCTGTTTTCAAGTTAAATTATGCGGACAGACATGACTATCCCTAATGGGAATTAATTTAACGTACATGGTGCAAAGAATGCAAGAATGATTATGTGAAGATAGTAGCAGAAAGGAACACCTTCAGTGTCGTACTTTAAAATATGCCACAACATTTCTGAATCAATACTCAAAACTATCAGAATGAAAAACTATTTTATCATGCCCGGAGATCTGACAGCAAAACAACATATAATAAAACTGTGCCATCAATCACGCCAATCTTAAGCAATGAATTTTACAAAGATCAAAACAAAGACAGATAGTGTATTTTTACGCCGTTTTATACAATCAGGCAATAGGCAATTTACAGACATAATCTTGACACATCAGTTCTCAATTTGGGTCATTATAGATAAAGCACGACAAAGGTTGCAAAGCAAATTTTACAAAATTAAAGTAATTCAAAAGTACCCATCACGCCCTGAAACGACCTTCGAGCAAATGATCTCGATACTGATCGATTCATCCATCACGTAATCACGATCTGTAAACAGTGTGTGGTGAGCAGAATCTGCTATGTCAAATACTTAGCTATGCTTCTTGGTGTTACCTATCTGTGTATAATTTCTAGTCCTGGCTCTGAGTGCATTACATTTACAACACACACTTTAACATCAAAGTTTCGCACCATCGACATGTCTGCAATTAACCTACAAGCAGTTCCCGGTTGAATCCATAACGCCTTCTTTCACAGACGAAAGGACCCCCTGCACCCTCTGAATAGGAGACTGAGTAAGCCCAAGAGCTGGTCTGAACACAGAGGCTACAAGAGAAACCTTTGCCCCTGGAAGGATATGTCATGTGCTCATAATACAAACGTAGTCAATAGCACTAACGAAATGGGATATAGTGTTTACTTCTTGGCTCACATAATTACCACTCAAGTTATGAAATATGGGCAAATATATGTCAGGATACTTATAAAAGTCATTTCGGAAGTATGTGGCACAAATAATCGTGGTATATTGTATATTATTTTGGATGAACTGCGGATATGTAGTCTCCTATTCAAGATTCGAACTGTGGGCCTCTAAAATACTAACCCGTGACAGTGACGTTCGGTTTCAAAACAGAGGGGACCTTGAACTACTGGCATAAGTTAAAACATGTATGGACTGTCAATATCAAGTTGACGCTGTGTATTTTAAAAACGTTGACACCTGACTGTATGTGGTACACATTATATCCTACTACGAGCACAGTTACTACAGCTGCCCGCATGTGTAAACAACGGAACACAGAAAATTAGCGAGTCCTTGCTATTGAACATCATATTACTGAATCACGCGTCCAGAATTAGACCAAATGCCCGCGTGCAGCAGTAAAAACGTGTGGTCCAAAATAAAACACGCACGGGAGCTAGCTCTGAGTTCAAATCCGCGTTGTACAACTCTTCCACATATCTGGCTCAAAGAACTGGAGTCTGACATGCGACCAATGTTATTGTTCGTTGTATTCCATCTGTTTTGTCCCGCCACCTCAGAGTAGAGAGACGACATAAGTTTATGTGCTGGTATCCTACATATTGCAGCGCAAACCCATTGAAATGTTGATATAAGAATATAAAAACTCTGCTAACTTTCTGTAAACCAATATATCGACCACAATTTTAATCATGGGCTTCAATTGATCCAAAGGATACGAAAGCTTATTTAATGACCCTTCATTCTACGTTGTATGACGTCTAACTGCAAGGTCATTACACAGATTGGAAACAGTATTAAAGGAAGCTGTAATTCCTTAGTTAAAATTATTTCATATAATTTGCTTTGAAAGACCGAGTAAAACAACGATATACGTCAGGGCCGTTCTCCGGGTAGAGATTAAGACTTGGGGCAGCTAACCAATCAACCGCTACGTTCTGTAGTTCCTAGGGCAAACAATGGTTACGTCATTTTCTAACGTTTACCATCTCAAATACGTAACGAAGACACTGAACTGTGACTTCTTGTACAATGCAGATTAAATTTACAGACTATAGTCCTAGCGAACAGATGTCATGGGACAGCATGACACATTTTTGTCTTAGGAAGATATAACACACCCTTTCCGATTCAAGATGGAGTGTAGTCTTATCTGTCTCAGAACACGACTCAACTAGTACTAATCATCAGGGCTGTCCAGTCGCCTCAGGGAAGCTGATAGCGAAGCTGTTGGCAAAATATCAGCATGTGAGATTTTAGGTTCTCACGGCAGCGAGTATTAATATGGCTATCATCTGGGTAGCCGCGCCGTATAGTCTGGTAGAAGTTTACGGACGTTCCAGAGATGATCGCCCTAATGACGGAGATGAGTACCTCTGAAACGTCGGTAAACCCCGGCACAACATTCCACAAGACATCCATCTTCGAAATATCGGCATGTTTAATTAATACGCAATACAAAGAGGACTCCGGTTGTCGTATCTAAAACAAATGAAGACCATGATTTCTATCTGTTGCGAGGACCTGTGCCATGAACATAACACAGACGAATACAAACACAAGTATTTGAAACAACATAATGTATTAGTTTGTGGTTTATTTAACGGCAGCGTCGAGTGGTATGACGCGTAATGAATAATGAATTGGAAAGAATGTCTAAGCAATATCGTGATTTAAATGTTAAGTCTGCCTGCACGGACTCAGGTAAAGAACAATGTCAAACCTCTGGCTTCCGGGCCTTGATTTCAAACAGATACCTCTTGAATACGACAAAAATGTGCTAACCACTCGACCGTGATTATGTCCGGTCAAATAACAAACGAGCTGAATCCTGCAACTCTTGCCCAGCTGTTGTCCGGGCGTTATTATTCTTCTATGGCCTCCTCAATTCTCATAAACAAAATAAACATCTCATTTGCCAAAAAATTCATTTTGTTCACATTCATTCTAGGTATGTAACCACTTCGAGAATACAAAGCAGTGTATATTATTTAAACATCGCCCATTAAGAAGTTGATCCTTCACTTCTCATCCAGTCTTAATTTTTTTTATGAAATCACAGATGTTTCTCGTAAGTCTTTTGTTCTAATCTGAGTTTAGAGGCGTGTAAACTCCTAAACTTATCTATGTATCCCTACGGATAAGATTATAAGGTCGTTATATATTCAAACAAAGCGAAGTTGTTAGATCAAATACAAAATTGAGTGCTATTAATAGAAGCATAAAGACGTAACAGCAGGCAAAGACGTGTTAAGTCAATACACCGTCACTAAACTCTGCGTATAAACAGCATAGATTAAAAAACACAAAGCACTGCTCAAATCTTTTGGCTATATCCGAGTGGGCTATATAACGTTAAAATTATATCCCTTGCTAGGCCAAGGCAACGAAGCGCCGAACTTGAGCAGGTGCTGACAGACGTTCGCTACGCAATTCATTAACAGGAGGCAGGCTTCAGTATGTTAGCAGATGTTACAATTAGTCTTCTGGGTTGTGACGCCGTGTGGGCTTGTAGACAGATACCAACGTTTAGAAGCAACGTATTGCCTCCATCTTCAGCCCTGAAAAATGGAGACAGTCCACACATCGTCACAACTCAGAACATCAACTTCTTCACCACCATCGAACTTGAAATTTCACGTTAGCAAAGTCCGTAATGCTCTGTAGACTAAGTAAGAATCTGCCTCAATCTCGAAGAGCGTTTGAACTCTTCCACGAATACACAACATGAATATATCTCGTGTTATTGGAATGTCTTTTTATCACCATATATAACATATTACGTAATATAATTCGTAACCAACAACAGTCCGCTCAAATACCTTGCTTTTATATGTAAATATCAACAATATTTTCCATTAGCGGTGTTATTTTGGCAACTACGAGAAACAGTTTTGTATCATCTACACTTTATATCACTTTCTGATTCTGCATGTTATTTTTCCTTGCTTGTCCTGATAAGCTACGTTTATATTAGCAACGGTGGTCATACATTAACATATATTTATTAGGCCTACTGATAGAAAGGACCCGTTTAATTTCAACGGTAAAATAATACTTTCGCATCTTAACTTACCCCCTTCTTTCATTTCCTTAGTACCTGTAGCATCGTTTTCTTCTTTAGAAATATTTCTAAGTGCTGCCTAATAGTAGCGGCATTTGTAAAAAAGAACATTATGCCATCTAGCATCATTGCTGAGAATTTGGTCAGCAATGCAAAACACACACACCAAGTTATGACAGTATCCTGTGACGTACTTAATTGTGCCCTACATACGAGAACAGCTGCAGAAAAGTAGAAGAATGGAATTGACCCAAACAAATATAAACAGAACAAGACGCAGATAAACCCGCCAAAACGTACCAAATGTGTAATTCGAAAAGGTCAAGGACGTTTTCAGGACGTGAACTACGAACTGCATGATAAGAACGACATCCTTCCGCGGGTTTTTTTAGCGTGCAGCTGGGTCGCTAGGCAGAAGTTCTGCGCACTTCGTCCGCTTTGAGGCCTTCGCCGGACGGGCATGGATGGTGTTTGTTTACCAGCTAAAATTCCATTAAGCGACGAACTTATCAGCATTATTATAAGATATTTACAGAAAGGTTAACCTTGTTCCAAAGTTTCATCAATGTGAACATAATGTTTCAAGTTTCTTTCCGACGTCATACTTCGGGCACCGTTATCTTACAAGAACGTTCCCCCTTCAGGCTAAACAATGGACAAAAATAGAAGTTGTCATAATAATCAGTTCCATACTCCAAAAAATTGTTATTATGTTTCTTTCAAGTTTATATCAGATCATCGGGTACAGAGAATAGAATGCTACGATTAACGAATAATATCTGGAAAAGATGTGGAAGGGAAAACGGTAATAGCCTTATTTAACGTACTATCCAAGCATTTTCCCAGACGTACTGAGGGAAAGTACGAAAAATCTGTCAAAACAGCCGGTCTCCGGGCCGAGATTCTGAACCAGAGGCCTACCGAATGTGAAGCAGAATGCTAACTATTATGTGACGTTCGGTAGTTGCTTTGTTGTTGGTGGTGGTGTTACAATCACCAGACCTACTACTTTCTGTTCTCGTAGATAACCTTGGTTTTATAAGTGGTGGATATTGTGAACGCACTAGACTTCCTAGGTTCTCTTCCCGGCAGGGATTTTGATATTCCTCGAATCTTTACCTCGGTATTCCGAGGTAAAGATTCGAGGATTTTTGTACGCCTTCATAGCCACTGCCTTGTTACAAGGGTAACGTTTCCATCCTTGTTGCTATTTAAGGACGGTTAATCAACTACAAGTTATGCAGGGACGAACTGAATGAAAAGATGATTACACTAATCTATAAATAAATTGGAAATTATTGGATAAGAAGTGGTCGTGGTCTATTCAGAGGTATTGCCGCGAAATTTGCCAGTGACTGACAAAAACCACGAAACCAATGCGCTATGCAAGATTCGAATCATGTTGATCCGCCTTCTGAATAAAAGTGTGTACAGGCGTGTGCCTCTGTTTCACCTGCATGTTATTACTTCACACCACGCTATCATCATCATCGTCGTCATCGTCATTTGAACAGTCAGCAGTATTCCAGAGAATATAAAATGGCAAAACTGCAGATACGTGCCCGCTCTGGGCACCGCCCAGGGATCATGCAGTATCACACTGCAGGTAGGTGAAACATGCGTGACCTCTGCTGTTGAAGATATGTGGTAACCGCATGATTAATCCGCTTTAACATTCAATAACTCTGTGCTTTGCTTGTGTATTTATGGGTTTATTTCCCGAAACAGCATTAACCGATCCATCTGTGGAACGAGGATGCGTTGTATTTTCTTTGAGGTAACAATTAAAATTTTAAATCTTCTTTACATTAACTTCGTGATTCAAATGGAATGTTTTCAGTCCATTTCTCGCCAATATAACGTATCCATTCCCCAATTCTTTGTCTTATCCACAAACCAACTTTATCAGGACAAGCGGGCACAGCCTGGGAAATTCTTAAATGAAACAACAAATGTTTCACTCGTCACGGACCAGCAGACGAGTGGGTTTGTTCAGCCCTGATAATGACAAATAAAACTCCTGAAACCGTATGACGTACGTTTTTTTACTAATTTTACTGGCTTCACGGCTGCTCACTGTTCTGCTACAAGAAAGATGCACGTCGCGAGAGAGAACCGTGATATCGGGAACCACCACCCGAAGGCACGTGTTACGTTCACGCCATCGCCTTCATGATCGAGACAGTAAATAGGCTTCCTCGTTGCTACAGTCCACTTAGACTCTTGGTTTCCTTTTGTCGTGGAGCACCCAAATTCTATTCAGACAGATGATAGGACCAACTAGACGTGGAATCAGTTATCGGAGAACGAAACAAACTGGCTTTGAGCGGAATTCTGATGCTCGATATCAAGCGCTCGTAGACAGCATGGGTACCTAGATCGTCGTATGGCAGCACTGTTACCAAACAGAGCTCGTTCATAACACGTTATGAAGGCCCGCGGGCTTATTAAATAATATAATAAATAACTTTCTCGTTGTTTCCATAGCGTGAGACTGTCTCTGTGGAAAAGCGGCCTCTAAACGTCCCACTGTCCATCCAACATGCGATATATATAAGTAAATATGAGGTTTTGGTGGAATGATACTTACAGGGGGAAACCGAAGGACTGAGAGAAAACCTTGTCCCAGTGCCATTTTATCAACCACTAACCAATCACCTGAGCTATAGTACGGGAATCATTAGCAAGCGTGACAGTATATGGTACTACAATCATTTCCAAAACATTTCTTCTTCACCTGCTAGACGCTCCTCCAAAGCCCAGTCATGCTCACAGGCTGTTTATCATTACACAACACCTTAAGTGCAGGTGTTGTAAAGTCACGAAATAACCTAAGAATCAATTACGGAATTTCTATAAATAACCTGACGCTTTACTCTGCCGAAGAAAAGTTTCAATGCCTTAAAAAAACTGTCCAATTTCGACACATACAACAGCACAGTGAAAATGAACTTGCGAGTCACACACGTTCGAATTTACTGAAATTAAAAATGATTCCAAGCGTCCTCATCGAACTTTGTCGATAAAATACAACTTTCAATCGAATCTGATGACACAGATTATTATCTTATATGGAGACACAAAGAGGTTATCTGTCCGAATATATTTCGATATACAGACCTATTTTCTAAATCAAAATACGTTCCAAACAAAAACTGTGACTTCCAATAAGATGAACAGTTTTCAATCTAATATTTGAGGTTTTCAAGGGGTTAAGATGTCGATTGTGGTCTTCATGATTGTAACACCAGTTTTAAATCCGAAGACGAAAGAAATACGTTCCTCCGAAAAGTTATTATGACACATAAATCTAAATGGCGTTACAACCCAGAAGGCCATAATCGACAGTCTGTGTCATGTTCATTTATTAAACGACGTTAATTTGGAAGTAACAGATAAATCTAACGTTAACTTCATTAACAACTGGACACGAATCTAGTCCGTGACTAAATGAACCAATTACACGAAAGTGGTTTTCGTGAGTGACTATATTTTTATAGGCCCACAGAACTATAACTTCCAGTTTGAAAGAAAATAATAAAAGCGCTCATTATTCCAACTTTCTTTGAGGCTGCAACGGCCAGATGCAAGTACGTTTCTGTAGCATTAATCACATGGACATTTGTCAAATTTTACTCACTATCGCGAAACAAAATCGAGCTATTGGTTGAAATGCAAAGTTTGATGTCCTCAGCGCATGCATTTGCTACTTTGATTTTCTATATCTGGAAATAACTGATAGCTACATTCTATAAGATTCCTTAATTAGAGAAATTTTCTCCGGTCCGCAAAAAAATTGACGACCACTGGTCTAGCAATTACCGCTTTTCTAGTAATAAGAATCGGGAAGTTCAAGTCATATTATACATCAATCGACTGTTTAAAATCTTAGGTCGGTTATCCTGCTGAGATTCGATTCCAGAACCTGTAAAATGCTAAGCGTTGTGTTGGGGTTAGATTCACGCATCGTCCATTCCTATGACCTTCAATGGCTCGCTGCAAAAACACGAAAAATAACAATCGAAGTTTCATATTTACTTTAAAAATGTATCTCTGTGAAAAGCCAACGTTTGCACAACGGGCTGTAGTAAGTACACCGTGACGACACGAATCGTTACACTTTGACCGTATCAGATGCACGTTGGACCTTGCAAAACCTTAGCGCGTTTCATTTCTGACATCACGCGTCCTGATGGTTAGGGACACAGACGTTGGTTGGTATCTGCAGAACATGCACGAGACTACGGCAGCACCATCTGCTCTATCATCCATCGCTCTTGAACCACGGGTCATGACAGTAGTTTGTGCTCACAAGTGTTTCCACAACAAGAGGCAAGAGTTTGCACAATGCAACTTATTGAATCATGTAATGAAATGTGGTCGGCGGGATGTGTAGTAGGAAGGGATACAATTAAAATGTCCATCTGGAAACTTAACGAAGGTATCATGTGAGAGAATAATATTAAAATTGATCTTAAGTTACCTATAGGAAGTGAGAACCAAACGCTGATGAGAGGCAGACTTAGCATTATCCATCAAGCAGTGGGAGTACCGACAAGTTCATCAACACAAAAAATTTGTACAAAACTATTGTTTTAAAATATCAAATAATTCGATGACGTCCTAGAGTAAGTGTGAGAACAATGTACCACAGATGATGTTGACGCTGACCACTAGCCCCCCCCCCTTTTCTAGTTCCAAGGTCAATAACGAATAGAAGCCTCTATTCCCACCCAAAAGCCTTTAAGGTGTCCACGAGGGATAACTTTCTGATTCTGTATCAAATCTAAAACTTCTTGACGATGGTGAAGAATCATTTGAATAAAAATTTCCTTGGATATTATCCATCGTCTAGTAAAATATAAAATATAAAACGTAAAACGACGTTTCGGAGATGGGACTCTATCTCCGTCTTCAGGTTCCTACACAGTTGGGCCCACTAGATAGAGCTAATCCCTATCTCCGAAACGTATTTTTACGTTTTATATTTTACATTTTACTAGACGATGGATAATATCCAAGGACATTTCTGATTCTGCTTTCTTATTGGGCTTCTCGCCCCTGGATGCGTGTTCGTGAAAATTAGTAATTTGTCTGAAAACGTGCAATAATCCCAGCACGACGGGATCAGTCGTAGTTCTCTAACAGCAAACACTCCCTCTTCGCAGGAATAAAGGCGTGTGTACTGGACGATCCCCAAAGTGTTTGGCCTACTTCGGGTTGTTAGTTCGTGCGTATTCGCCCGCTTTCAAATGACCACAATTCGCACGAACACGCAGCCAGCGGAAATGCGGTCATTATCTCGTAAATAACGGTCCTGTTACGAAAATGTTAATTTCATTGCTGGCTATACACTTTCTCTGCAACATTTTCAACCCACTCTAGCTAAATTTTCATTGATATGCATCTAAAATTTGGCCCTTCACATAAAACGATTGTAAAATTTTGGACTAGATTCAAATCCGATGTCAATGCATCTTGCACCAGCTAAGTCAGTCCTCTGTTTTCCTATAAGCATCAATAATATCGGATAGCACAGTTTCCGGGACAAAACCTTGCGTTTCGCCGACGTCACTATCTTGCAGTCATAAGTAAAAACCAAATACATTACCGACAAAACAAATGAGACAGCGGGCGACAAGAACTGCAGCTGGGAAATTATGTTGAAAGGATGGGCAGTACATGCTTCCTCTACCTGCTACCCCTTCCAACCCATCTGACCCCCTTGCCTTTTACGTCTAACAGACGATGAACGCACAGATTCGTCCCGACTGTTGTACGCAAGTTGTCTTAGCTGCTGCAACGACTGAACACCTGCAGGCGACGTTAAGTCACACGAGCGCAGCTGACAAACCCTCAATGTTGACCACGGCTCTCCAAATTACGAACATTATTCCATTTTCTTTTCTAACCAAGTATTTCACCCAATTTATTTTCTTGTTTAAATCCGAAAAAGCCTGTATTTTCAAAAAAACATTTTTGGCCTTTATAATCCGGCCCGCGATCATATTAATTTGACAAAGTGAAGAGTTGGAGTAAAATTAAAAAAGCAGACCTGTCCCACTACACGCCATGTAGGCGCTTTGGGGGGGGGGGGGGTGGCGGTATAGCTCCTACTCATTCTTAACCTCGACTCTAGATAGGGGTGAGTGGTTATCGTCAGGCCCGGAAGAGTTGGAGACCCCTGTTTAATCACAGTAAATTAAAATGTGAAGGAAGGTTAAGGAGAAAGCAGTCAAGTGCTGCTACTGTCTGGCCTTGGTTATGGTAGAGTTCAGACAAGGCGAAAAGCCGTTCATTTCACACTGGCATGGACGTTACTTCGTTGTCGGCAAGTCAGTAATCTCTCCCCCTTATTTCTTTTTCCTTTCTCTCCCGTTATTATTTGGTGCTTTCGATATGTCACGGCACACAGTTTGCGAAACACAGCTCTGGACACTAACGATAATACAGAAATGCACGGTTACAATTCCTGAAGGCGCTACGTATAATGAAAAGAGAATTCTGTTGGTCTGGAACTTCTGCTTCCAACGTGTTTTCATTTAATTTGCCTAAGCAACTCATGACACGACCTAAAACGTTTATTCATAACTTCAGATAAAGGATCACTTCAAAATGTATGATAACGCAGTTTTCATGTTCTGAAAAGTCCCTTATGCGTGTAAAAAAAACGACACAGGATTCCGGAAACGAATAAAAGCGTGGTATTTATCCTTAATTTTCAGCTATGAGTAAAGGAACAAAGAACACATGCCTGCTTCAATCACCTCGATCTCACTTCACCCGCGGTACTTTATAAAGACGTCAAGAATGCGGAGTGTACAACCAGTTCGACTGGAGTAGTTTCCAACCCAGCCAACGCGCTGCGATTAAGTTAATAAGAAAGTTGTACAACAAATTAAAGATCATGTCTCTCACGCCTGCAAGAAAGAGTCGGTTTAAGTTGAAACCCGCATAGCGTCAGACAGAAGAGTGAATAAGACAACTTTGCGTTGGGCGTCGAAGGAAGCAGTTACAGGTACTTCAGTCGCTATACCCGCTCTCAGTAGCCGAGATCGAACCCAGGCCCTCCCAAGTACAAAGCAGGAGTACTGGTTAATATTATCATTTCTGATATTGAAATCTATAACCATTTTTCATTAAAGAATTAGTAAAGATGAATTTAGTCAGGGCACAAGACTTAAGTGGGATAACTGAGAAACTGAACGTTTGCACCGTTCATGAATATTCAAATTTCACTGTAGAAGAGAATCGATTATTTGTTGTGAATATTAATCAGTAGTTCGTTTGGATGTTCCGCTGCAGAAGTCAGCCAGAAACGAAGAAAGAAGTTTCTGCAGATACTAAAATATAAATGCAGTGGTAAATACGGAAATAAAATTTCCTTCAAGCCTATGAAATCGAAGTTCATTAAATTTTACAAACACAACCTGTCTCTAACACAAAGATCAATTAGTTAGTTAATCTGTTGTTTACTTTAATAACCATATGAAATTCTTAAGTACACCGTGCTTCAAAATGGTTTCCCTTTTGTAGTGTTTCATATATACGACTTGCAACATGATGTTTCAGGCATTCTCTTTGAAACGTTTCTGGGAACCCACTACGACCTGGAACTGACATTACGGGGCGACATTTCCTAAGTAAAAGAATGCTGCTTATTCGCTTGGCATTTGTGTTTCAGTCCGTCAACGTCCAGCAATTAAGACAACCCGGGAGGCAGCTCACCCTACCACATAAAGATCGCTTTGTCCAGACGGCCTCAGAAAGCCACATGTATAACCAGTTCCATAAAATTCACATTACCAGAGCAGCATAATTAACTACTCCATGGAGCAGAGTCCTTAAGAATGTAATAGTCACTCAAGTCGTCAAGAAATTACCAGGCTTTTATAGAACCCATGGCGTGTTCACTGGAGCCCGGAAATGGAACCTGCCATGAATCAAACTACTTCAGTCCACAAACGCTAACCGTATTTATTCATGATCCATTAATATTAACCTCACATCTACGCCTAGACGTGTCAAATGATCGCTTTCATTCTAGATTCCCTGCCAATCGCCCTTCCTGGCTCGATCACCAACAAACGTACTGCTTGGAGAGCAGGAGGCCTACAAAATACGAAGCTCCTTGCTACTTCCACTCCTCAGAGCACTAATCCAAACGCCCTTAATCTAATCTACGTTCTTCGTTCAGAGCGAGAGCCGACGTTACACACAACTTAAACCAACAAACCTATTATAACCCTTTACAGCACCTGCATTCTATATTTACGGGTTTTATAAGAAATTAAGTGCACAGAGCATTAAAAGCATTAGCCAGATGACCTTTCAAATGGAGAAGTGTTGTACATTCCTTGACGTACGAACTAAATCATTAAACAAAATTCAATTCAGCTTCACTTCAAATGGTTTAACACGTGTACGCTAGAGATCGGAAAAGAATTCTGAACCATTAATGGTTGCAAGAATTTATCTAATTTAATTAGGTCTTAATTTACTCGTGAATGTAATTACTTTTGCCTCCATATTGATACCGGGGTTGTTTCCTCGGAGGTAAAGTGGCCGAGGCGTGAAGCTGGCCACTCACCTCCATCCAGTGCATAGGGCTACGCCTCCAGTGCAAAGTCTTCAGGGACAATCAGCCGGGTGAGAACGAGAAGGTATAACCCACCTCGCAGCGCCGACTTACGGCTACAAACTGAGATCAAAACATTCAAGTGTTCGAAATAAACACATCTTACACATTTTTCTCAATCCATCGTCATTCCTAATAACTGTCGTTTCCAGTGCATTGGTATTTCCTAACTGGTTGAGAAATCGTCGTAGAATAAATGCTAATTAAACATGGCCCAATTTTCCTCCCAGCCTCTCTGCATGTAGCAAGAGGAAGATGCTAGAAGTTATTACGTCAGTGGTGAGAGAACACGGCGGGGCACAAACTCGACATCTGAATGATCGGGGAGTTGTTTGCGTCAGTGACGCCGGTGACGCCTTTCCTGTCACAAGATCGTCAGACCGATAAGTGCGCACAGCATCACTGTTTCAGGATGAAATTCGAAACCGGCGTTCCAAATAGCAAGTAGCTGGCTACTTTGAGAGACAGATAACAGCCTCGTCTCACTCGTTGCACCGGCTGGAAGCTGAACAGATCTAAGATGAATAAAGTGAATGCGTAATGAGCTGTTGTTCGTGTTTATCTGTCCGCGTGTTTAACCTTCCAAAGAACGTAACAGGAGCAGTTAAATAAATTAAATTCTCGTCTGCGTCGGTCCACTATGATAACCTCCACTTCACACGAAGCTCAATTAAAACAGTAAAGTATCCGTGATTTGAGTTTCACACGGCGGCGAGTATGACGATGGCTGTCTCCTGGTTGTTGTTCCGTGTAACCTGGTAGAGGTTTACCGACGTTTCAGAGATGCTTGCTGTCCGCATCATCTGGACTAAGAGTCCTATCCTGAGCCAGATGAATGCGCCCTGTTTCTGTAAGATCCATTTAAATATTACCCTCTCGTTAACACCTAGGTTTCCCAAATTGTCGCCTCCCTTCAGATTTCAGACTAAAATTTTGAAAGCATTTATTGTCTCACATGAGTTCCACACGTCCAACCCATCTCATATTTCCTGATTTAATCACTCAAACAATGTTATAAGAAGTGTTTTTTTTTAGTGTTCTGTCTGACGACAGGTCCATATGAACAGGATCCTTCCATCCTTTTCTCGGACTGGGACCTGTTCATATACGTTCTTGGCAGATGATCCAGAAGTGGTTTGCCATTGCCTTCTTCTGTGTGTGAATGGAGTGCCACGGAGAAACCGGGGAAGCCCCCGGAGGAAAACTCCGTGTTGCCTAGACCACGGCCTTGCCCAACACAAGTTATAAATTCGGGCACCGCCGGGAATCGAACCCGAGACCCCAGGATTACAAGGCCAGCGTTCTAACCGCTAGACCACCGTGGCAGATATGAGAAGTGTACAAATGATTAATACCTCACTATGTAATTTCTCCCATCTTAATACTACAAGTCTACAACTGCAATAACAATGTCTGTACATTCTTTGGGAGCTATACGTGTAGGTGAAAGTTTCTGAAGCAGTTGTAACTTCATCAAAAAATATTTAGCTTTTAATTTCGGTCTTTGGGTTACCAACGTTTCGGAGGAACCTACCACCTGCATCTGCACAGTATAAGTGAATAAAGTAGATATGTTGGTCGAGACGATCTCAATCCAAACTTCGTGTGTCACTGAACGCAATGTGTGATGCAAAGCGACCTCGTGCGGTGGGAAATCTGCATGCATGTGGGTAAAACAACGCAAAAACACGTCAACTAATGCGTGTCATCCCGCTGGATAACTCGTCCCAAACCCGTTCCACGTTGCAGACTCTGTAATGAAGCCATGGCATACTAACCTTGACAAGCCGTTTCCTACAGGAAAAGGAAACGACTGCTAGTGGAGTCGATAACTAGAAGGTTCTTCACATAAACCTTCAGCCTGACTGCCTGTTCTTATTAAGAAGGAGCTTCTAAAATTGTTAATCCTTTTGCACATTCGACAGTACCACGGTTTCTACGGGAGTCGTTACGAAATCGTGTTTCGTCTACGTCACTACCTTGCGAGTAAAAATTACAATTTTTTGTTTGTAATTATCAAATGTAAAAATCAAATCCCTCAGGTCAGCTCATAAATGTTAATTAATTCATAAGAACACCGGGTAGTAATTAAATTCCTTCCTTTCGGGTTTAACCCGATTACACGGCATTTTACAAGTTATGAACACATCTATCAAGCATTACAGCACCAGCAACCAACCAAGGACTACACCTTTCATTTTTAACCCTTCGAAGTCGTAAAAACCACCACCATTTATCAGGGATCGCGTTATGAAGGGAGGGGAATCTCGCACACACACGGAGGCCAACAGCCGCGGGAATTACGTCATGCTAGGTCGGGCCGGTTTCGGCTCCCTGACTCACCTTGCGCCTGCGGACGGTCTCGGGGACTACGTCACTCCTCTTGATCCACACCTCATCCGTAGAATCATAGTCAATGGTGGAACTGGAGGAAGCCTGAGATTTCATCTCTATAAGCGAGCTGTCGAAGAAGCGTTTATCCAGGTGCGGGGACTGAAGGGGAGATATCCGGTGGTTGAATAACATGGGTGACAGCGGGGGGAAAGCCCCTCCGGTATCCACGGTGGGAGACGAAACCGTGTGACGCGTAGCCAGCGACGCCGCAGGTGAAGAATGCTGCTGCTGCTGGACCAGGGGATCCTTCCGGCTGCCAGCACTGCTATTGGTGGTCTCGAACGACGACGTCGAAGACGTTGATGTCGTATCCTCTCGACCGGATGTCGTGGTCGTCGTAGTCGTAGCTTGGTCATTCCCGTCATCACTCTTTTCATCATCATCATCATCATCATCGTCGTCGTCGTCGTCATCACTCTTTTCATCATCATCATCATCATCGTCATCGTGCTCTTCATGCCGAGCCGCCTCCTCTTCCTCCTCCTCGACCTCTCTGCACTCCGAAAGCCGTCGACCCTCCAGGATTGGCCTCAGGTACGGCGACCTCAACTCCTGCTTAGGCAGGCGGTTCACGTGATGTAAGAAGTAGTGCTGGAACCACGCCATGTCTTCGTCCGAGTCATCGGAGTTGCTGTTCCCATGCAATAACTCCTTTAGAGCCGCCAACGAGCTGATGGTGTTGTAGTTTGTGGCTGTTGGCGACACATCGTCCTCATCGTCTAGTGCCTGCTCCTCCTCGGCTGCTTTTTCCGCTTCCTCTTCCTTCGTGCGGTCGTCATGGTTATCCTTCTTGTTACGGCCTTCTTTTGTTTTTTCCATTTATTACTGTTAACGTTGCCGCTTATACTGCGGACGCGACACTGAGACAATCTGCAACGATATACGATAGTTTCTAACGTTGGCAAGTTCCTCTTTTTGCTGCCGATAAAGAAACCGAGCCCGTAAAAAACAAACAATTCTGTGTCATTCAACTACAAGAGTTATCTTGCAGAACAAACATGGCGCTCCCATTCATCAGAATGCTTTAACAATATCTCCACAACAACAATCATCTTCAAACAGTTTATATTTAGGCACCAGATATCATCAGCCTGCAGCACTTGAACGCTTTTTACACACATGCACATTCACGACATAGAAACCGACAAAAATCCAAGGTCACTAAGATGCGGGAAGGAATCAAGTACTGCAGATTGGACTTATTACGGAAAGATTAATCAAATCTTCTTCAAATATAAATTTATACTCGAAAGTTCAATGAGTGTTAATAAAAGAAAACTGCTTCATGTTCATACACAAACATTTTTTAAATACCACGTGTAATTATTGTAAAAACTGTTAGTACCCTACCAACGTAAATGGTTTTGAAGGTCTTTTGACGGCCCTGCAAATTGAAAATTTCTGTTGAACTTTTCAAAAAGTTACAAGAATTATATAGGGGCTGCCATGTTTTGGCTGTTCATTATCACACGAACCATCATTGCAAATTAGTTATCACGTATCACGTTATTGTGAATTCTATTATCGGAGTGAGCACAACTAGTAGTGGGTTACCGACCTAAAAATCGCAAATGCTGAGGCAAAAACAATTAAACACCACAGTCACACAACACACAAAGCAGGTTACCGGCAAACTCGGAACAAAAAACGAAAAGCTAAGAAAAATTCAGCCACGATCCCACTGGAGTTTCACAGAAACACAAACACTAGACTGGCACATGATTTAATTTTTCACAAGCGAAGAACTCACCGAAACACAGCTATGCCACACACTACAAACAGATAATGTTTGTATACGCACGAGACGATCATGGCGTATTAATGTCCCTAATATCAATCATTATCCAAAATCCTAACATGGAAGCACACTCCTCTCCGTCAGAAACGTGTAGAACATTGCAACGCGGTGCCAGTTGTGGCGGCTTGCCGATCATAGCGCTGGAGTAGCCTTACGGAAGCGAGCAATCGCAGCCAACGTGACAGATTCGAAAAATTCTAGTACGCTAGCGTATAATTTAGGGATTGTCAAGTCTACCCTAACACAATGCGGTATTTAGACTGACCGATAGAATGTATGCGCGTATTAACCTTGGAGAAATTACCCTTTTACCACACAGGTCACTACAAGTACCACCTGCTTTAACACTCAATAACTTTACATTTTGCCCACAAAATGTAAGTTACGCGTCTCTACTCATTACTCTACAAAACAAAACAATTGGAATAGTAACGAATCTTTAAACAATCCTTTAATGAACAGGAAGATATTTTTCGAGACACCGTAACAGCTAACTGTGTTGTTGATTAATTAATTACTGCCTTCCCTAAGGACCCCGTTTTCAACCACAGACGTTATAAAGTACTGAACGAGATAAACACTTAATAATCAGAAACATGAAAAAGCATGGATTTGGAAAAATGCAGTATTGGCTTGAGTGTAGGCCCCACTAACCCAGCATTCAACTTGATAAGACTGAGGAAAACCACCAACATTGGCAGTCAGGATACTTAATAACCCGGCCAAGATTGAAACGAGCACCTCATAAATACATACTGAGCACCGATTATGTTAATTAATATTATATAAATGGCAGTAGCAATATCGTAGACCTACAACCAATGAAAACTGATCAATAAAACCAAAATTACTGCCAATTATAAAGCTGTGCCACTATACGCCATGTAGGCACTTGGGGTGAGTGGAGATTCTTGACCTCAGCACTAGATGGGGTGAGTGGTCGGCATCACGCCCCGGCCGGCTTTACCCCCGGGAAAGGACCCCGGTACCCATTGGATATGAGGCTGGGTGGGCCCCATATTCGGTCTGGACCAAAACAACTACTCGACTTTTTGAAGGACTCGACCTTGAACGAGGGGTCACACCATTACAACTCCTACGCCTGCACAGGATAATATTACACAAGACACTGATCTTATACATCCTTGTCTCGAGTGGGAAACGAACCCAAGCTCCCAGCGATCGAGCTATAAGGACCACTGTGACTGGCACAAACATCTGTAAATTCGTTCATACATATACGAAATATTTTAGATAGTGTCAACTAGAAAAGGATTACACGGTGAAAAATTATCCAGTAACAATAATGTAGACGTTCCTGTTTTTATTTAATATAGACCTATGTGTATCTATATTATAAAAATTTGTGATTCCTCATTGTCGTCAATAAATTACGTCATCAACAATGCCGAGTATAAACAAACTCGGCATTGTTGTGGAACACGACAATGCCGAGTAAAACACAACAATGCCGAGTATAAACAAACTCGGCATTGTTGTGGAACACGACAATGCCTAGTACAACACAACAATGCCGAGTATAAACAAACTCGGCATTGTTGTAGAACACGACAATGCCGAGTACAACACAACAATGCCGAGTTTAGTGTCTTACTCAAGATTTTAAAACGCAACCAACCCCCCGAAAGGGGGTTGGTTGCTTTTTAAACACTTGATCAAGCTCCCCCGAAAAAGGGGGTTGGTAAAGTATTTTAACCCTCCATTCGGGGGGGGGGGGGTTAGTTTAGTTTCTTACACAAGATTTTAAAAAGCAACCAACCCCTTCGGGGGGGGGGGGGGTTGGTTGCTTTTTAAACACTTGATCAAGCTCCCCCGAAAGGGGGTTGGTCAAGTGTTTTAACCCTCCATTCGGGGGGTTTAGTTTAGTTTCTTACACAAGATTTTAAAACGCAACCAACCCCCCCGAGGGGTTCGTTGCTTTTTAAAAACTTGACCAATCCCTCCGAGGAGCTCCGAAACGTTTAAAATCATATAACACCGTTAACTACAACGGTATAAAATATAATACGAAGGACGATTTCTTCTGCTGTAATTAGCTTACAGCTAATAATCAGACACATTACAATTCAAAGGTTTATCACGTCACGGAATAAGATAAAAACCAATTCAATCAAGTTCATATCATCGCAATCATTTTACGTAATACCAGATTTAGTACTACACTCCTGCACTGACCTTGTCTCACGAGTGGGCCGGCAGTTTCCCTTCCAAAATGTTGTTTGCTTTCCTTATCCGACTTCGTGTCCCATTTCAAGACAATCTCATTGTAGCCTACATAACATTGTGTGTATAAATCATCAACATCATTACTCAGTCCACGTCGATACAGCGAGTGAACTACGTGGACGATTTGCATTAGCAACTTTGTAGGACGAGTCGTGTGAATTGATAATCATATATATCGCAGTTCTCCTATGCGTTCTTAGCACGAAGTGCATAGGGAGAACCCATTATGGGCCGGAGGTCTACGTCGATTCAACTCGAGAACCACTGGATCGATTAGAATTAAATTTGATGTGGAGGTTGTGCTATTCTGCGCGACCTCAAAGACGTACTCCTACGACGGTGATAACAAAATTACAAATGAACAAATTCGTGGACACTGAGGTGTTGCGATGTCGTGACCAAAGTGGCTGGCGAAACCACTGGACGCCATCTGGGGTGCTGTGAATCGTTTCATAACTACTAGTCTTTATGATCAACGGCTGTTGGCTTCAACTTCACTGCTTTAAAATTAGATCATGATCTACGAGATAGTTCAGTCAGTGAAGGTAATGACAATGGAACAAACAGGTTTCGATTCCCGGCAACAACATAAGTTTTTTTCCTTCCGCCAGAATGTTCGAATTGACTCTGACGTCCAGCCAACTTCCTCTCGAGTATATACAAAACAATACTTTATATGTTTTAGTCTTTACTTTTTAGATAGTATAATAAACAAATACACAACAATGACTACAGTTAAACGTTAAATGTCAAAGAGCCTTTAACAAAGGTGCAAGCTGATAAGTACAATTTTCGCCTAAGAAAAACATTGCCAATATCAAGCATGCTAAACGCTGATCTTACTCTGTTAATAATTAACAAACCACGAATTACATTTAACAGTTACTGTGCATGCAATAAGCTCAAGCTGAGATATGAAACCCATCTGTTTCTGTGTACGACAACTATCGTAAACTGTAGAATGACACTGATTTCCTGTCTGTTGTTTCCACAGCCACGCGTCTGCATTTTTCATAGTAAACAAAGTACTTGACTGGGTTTTGATGTTAAGTTCTTTACGCTAATTCACCAGCTGAATTAGATCTGTATTTTATTACTTAATAATAGATTTATTTTATCCATGACATAACATCTCTACAACAAGGAAGCAAGACTCTACTTCAACAGATGTGAATTGCAGGTGACACTAGATGGGAGTGAGTGATTAGCTTCAACCCCGGAGAAGGAGCTCCAGGTACCCATTGGGTGGATATCTACAGGCTGTGGTGATGTGAAAATCTCTGTCACTGCTGGGAATCAAACCCCAGTCGTCCAGTCGACAGATTCTCACTTGCCTTCCGCTTACGATCCAAAACAAGCACAGTGTGCAATATTTCAAAACGAATAACTGTGTTTTAAAACTTTCCGGAGCTATTTTCTCCCTTACATTTTGTATAAGTTTTATCAAAGTATCCAGTAAACTGCATGACGTTAAGTACAGAACATCGAAATGACTTTACTGTATTACAGTTATAAAAATAAAACTGCACCACTCTTTTTAATTTAGTTCTTAACAGTTGAACTCATCGCCCATGTTCCGACATTTCATTCCAAATCTGACACGAGTCGAGCTGATCAATGCTTGCCGGACAAGTAACCAAGGCAACTGAACTAGCGTGTTGTGGCGCTACGCGGTTGGCTCTACTGCCCGCTCTGTTGCTATGCCAATGCGGTGACAAAACAAAAAACAGCCGACCCACCAGAGTTACGAGTACAATGCATAACAAAAACATTCATTCACAAGTTCGTGTTCGTTAATAAACCGGTTTGGAGAACAGAGCAATCACTTGAAAGGATTAGAACATTGCTCCGCACTACAGATTTGCAGTGCAATTATGCCAGACGGAGCAGGAACTCAGACGTGGAACTCAGGACTTGCTAACAGGTCTTACGACTAGAGAAGACCACTTCAGCCAGGTACCAACCTCCAGTGTCCAAAATGACTCATTTTACAATATATCTGTGTTACATAAGAAGTTGTGGGCATTCAAAACGCCACTGGACCCTAACCTGAGTCGGTTCAATTTGTTCCACGGATTAAGTAAATTAACACCATGATGGGTGGTACACATAGAAGAACTGACAGGCACTTATTTGGCCGGTTAAGAATTCGCGTGTTATGATACTGGAAAGATCATTAGAGCGCTCACAAAGGCATATAGGCCTACCTAGTTCAATCAAGTTCATCACGTCACACTTTGCATCTCTGAGATAACGTTTAATATCACTCTCTAACCGACAATCAAGTCTCCCAATGATACCTTTCCTTCAGATTTTCCTCATTTGGTATGCGTCTCTCATCTTTCCCATGTCTGAGAATGTCCCACATCACATCCTTCTCAATTAAATTAAATTAAATTAATAATATTGGACGACGAGTGCAAATTATGAGGTTACTCATTATGTAGGTGGTGTACAGCCTTCGTAACCTGGTTTGCATAAGAAATGTACACCTCACAGTATTGCAGTATCGGGGATAAACGGTTCGAACGTCAAGTAGGTTTCTCTTCATTTTCTTAAAAGCACACAGATAAATTTCGGCACAGAGTCTTTAAATACGCGACGTCCGCCTCCTAAATTCGGAGCTCCTAATCATTCATGATAACACTAAAGTGTTACATCAACTATTTGACGTATGTAGTTGAAACAAGGCTATTAAATAAACTAAGAAGCTGCTGATCTAAAGAATAAGATAAATGCTGGTACCATGAAACTGCAATAACGTGATATCTGATGACCTTACGTTACTACGTAAATCTCCCACCTGCTTCCTGTTTCAAAAATCGGTCAAAGATCATCTATTCTCCTTTACGTTTCTGCCCGGAACTTCCAAAACGTTTTACATTTAATGTTTAATAAAAAGAAACAAATTTCTCTTTAAGCTAACCTTAGAGTGAGTTCTATTTAAAATCAATGTCTATACACATTCTTTTCTGATTTCCGTGGCAACTATTCACGGCTTACCGGACCACAAGGGAAGTCATAATATTATACATCCTTCTATTCTCAGATCTTCCGATTAACCTTTTCCTTTTAGATTTTTCAACCAAAATTTTGTACATATTTTGCATCTCACCCATGCGCTCTACACGCTTCGCCCATCCCATCCTCTTTGACTTGATCGCCATACAATATACGGAAAAGAGTAAAAATTATAAAGCTCACCACTGTGCAATTATTTTAGGATTCTGTCACTTTATTTCCCTTTTCTTCCAATATTCACAAACACCTTCATACTGGGGAATAAGCAGCCCCTCCACTTGTTATTTCTTCTGAAGATTAATATTTTTAAAGGTTACATTTATCTTCAATGGAACATTTGAACATCGACTTTATTCCGGAACAGCTGCCTCCGTGAGGAGGCTTCAGGTGCCAGAAATTAACTAAGAATAGCTCTAGAGACCAACGTATTTAGAAACGATAGTACAAAGACTTATTGGCAGCGCTCTGCTACTGGCCCGAAGCAACAAAGATCAGTATACAAACACAAAAAAGTATATATGTGTTGGACAGATCGATATATAGCGAATGTAGCGAAATGAATAACGAAGTGTTGTAGCATCCTGTAACGACACGGAAACAGCTGTGCCAAGCGCGCGTTGGTCAACCGATTAAATTCCGAAACCAAGAGTGCCGTATTCTGGTTTCAGAATTTTATTCAGTCCTTCTGTAAACACGCCTTTGAAGTTCGGGTTTTTATTGGCTTGGTTTTCTTTGGTTCCTCAAAATTATAACCAAGATAATCTCTAGAACATGGGACTGACACTTTTTATATACTTTATTAGGGACAATTTTTTTTGCAAATTATTTAATGAGAAAAAGAAGAAAGACAGGGTAGATATTTGGTCCGAAAATTCCTCATATTAACCTACAGACTAGAGCAACACAATATTTGATGCATGCAGTTGTTGAAAATGAGTGTGCGTACAAGGGATGTGATATCGCGTATTACCTATTGCCAGTTCTACCCATTAAGACACATCTTTATCTGTTACTCCTCATACCAAAAACATTCAATTATATTGAACAGTGTACAATAAATATGTGTTACGTCACGGCTGCACAGTACATTGAACATACGGGATCTACTGGGCAACTTCTGCGAGTCGAAATCGAGATTCAAGACTTACAAAACGTTTAGCGAATTCTTGAGATTATTCTGCAAATTGATTATGCATCTGTCAATGTCGTCAATAATACTGTGGAAACAGGTCGTAACAACAGTATTTAACTTCTTAATTACAAGTTATATATTACTTAAAACATGAATAATGTTTTCAGTCACTGTCAAAACGTTCAATACATTGCAGGTCTAAATTTCTCTTCATAGCCATTTCCTTTTATTCAAAGTGGCCTTCTCTTCTGTCGGTGTTTTGACGAAAGAATATTGGTAGCCAGAAGTGTGACCAACTACCACTTCAACCTTTCCCGAAGCGTAAAATGTAACCACTTCCAAGCTGCGCCAGTACTGAACACGCTGTATAGGGAAATGTCAGCTGTACTCAGTCTTCGGCGTATTGACAAAATCGTTAGTTCAGTTATGTTTTGTTGGGCAGTGTAATTGAACAAGTAAGCGGAGGACACTTACTACCAGGCCGCGGGAAAAAAACAAGCAGAAGAAACTTCATACGTCATTGTGGATGTCATGGTCACCACACAACCCACGCACGACACCGCAAACTGGTTCCCATATTTCTACGCGCACAAAAGTTAGTTCAACGATGTTATTACTGAGGAAGTGTGTACAAGACAGTTACTGGTTCAGAACTTGAAACTTAAATGCCAATGAAAAGGTTTTTGCGCGTAATACATTAAGGTCAACATCAATTACAAAACGACTTCAGAGTACATTCATATCAAGGGAGGAAAGTTCATGTTAACCGTGTTAACCAGGCTAACAGGTTGAAAATAAAAAAAAGTCCTTTGTCTTAATTTCGTGATTCAGTGGTACTACATACGCTGGAACACAGGAGAAAAGATCAGATGAAATGCACCGTTAGCCACCTCCAGCCAGCTAGCTGAAGCTTATGCTCACGACGAGCTTAACAACGCTGATTTCGTGGGCTGCTTACTTGGGGAAGAACTGAGGAAAACCATATTAAGAATTTCAACGTCTGAGACGAAATTCCGGATCAACATAATTCATACATGGAATGAGAACCGTTAACCACAACAACAACAACAAATCCATAAGAACAGAAAGGGGTGTCTTGAAGTGGCTTGTTATAACCAAAAGAAACCATGATGAACGGTTTAAACAAAAGACTACACGTGTTTCAACTGTAACGCGGAATTATGGCTGGCTTCTATCGCACATTATTTCACACCCACAGTCTTCTGAGGTATTCAGAGTTTTGTAAACTATTTAGTACCCACATAAAAACTAAATGTTTGTCAAGATATTTTTGAGATATGACGCAAGCATTTTGACTCCGCCTCTCCTGTAAAAACAAAAAATACTTTGACGGGAACGCAAGTAGATCCGCCTTAAACGTTCTTATTTGCAGGCATGTAATAAATCTGCAAGGTAAAAACAATTATTACTAAAGAGAGAAGTTTATATGCCGTCTCTTTTCAGAACGTGGCTCGGTGAATCAGAAATGGCTTTGTAGTTGTCGACCGGTGAATTTCCAGACATAACTAACAACGCCATGGTACAGTCCTCAGCCGAAAATGGTTATCCTGCCCATGAAGACATTCGAAGCTGCCAAGCTAGAAGATATTTCGTCCACTAACTTTCATACCTTACGTTGAGCCAGTTCAATATAACGCACCTTCTCATAACATATTACCGAACTTGCTGTAAAAGCGGGGAATTTACCTATGAGATTCTGACACATTTATATACGTCCCTGACTGAGTTCAGAATTTGTCGCCGCAACGCTGTAAGCGTCTTACCTCGTTGCTGTTGTCCGTGTCCGGGGTGCTGTTGAGGGCGGCAGACACCTCCTCGTCCTCCTCTTCTTCGTTGTGATCCGAATCTGTCGGGCTGCTGAACAACAGTGGAAAATCCTCAGGGATGGGTAGGAACTTGAGTCTCTTGGGTCGGCACATGACGGCCGCTGCCAATGCCAGCTGCTGGAGGGGGTCTGGGGGCACCGGACCCTCCTGGGCCGTCTCGCCACTTCCACTCCTCATCGCTCAGAACTGCTAACAAACGGCTCACGTCATGAACTGTGAGCTTTTTTAAAACACCCTCTGTATAAAAATGACAAACTATTCCAAACGAATAGTCCAGTGCAAAAGCAAACGCGGTTCCACTTTAACAAACTTTTGCAAAACAACAAAATACATGACGTTTCGGAAGTTGGCTTTACTTCCATCATCAGGTGCAACCACAAAACCTGTTCAGCTGGGGCCATTGGAAAGAGCCAAACTTGATCATGGATAACAATAGTGGGTAAAGTCGAGATATATACACTGCGTACATCTGTTTATCCGATATGCACTCTTAGTAATTACCATCTTTAGTAACTTGTGAAACAATTACGTATGGCAAGCCGCGTGTAACGCGTGCCAAAGGCTTACAACCGATGTTATGCGTCAGCATTTCCTGTTTATTAAGATTATGAGTTTGATAAAGCTTTGGGCGTCAGACAGAGCAGCTGATTGATTGCAGACCGCACTAAAGTAATCAGATAACATTAAACAACTGAAGCAAAGTCATGTTCAAAGCACAGATAAGATAAGAACCATGCTGCATCACAATATTAATACAACTGGAAGACGGACGGAGATTGCGGCCAGACATCTGCACGGTCGGCTGTACAGTTCGCTGTAAATAGCCCAAAGCGCGTGCAAACTTTCTTTGAAAGGGGTACAAGTACTTCATTCTTTATAGCTTCATGGTAACAATATGTACTACAAATTTCAGTGTTCAATAATTCCGCATATATGTTTTATCAAAATGTTGTTTTATTTTAGGCATAACATATAATAAAGAATGGTTAAAAAGTGCTTAAAACAACGTTGTGGCATTGCTTTTGAGTACGAAACTGGCTGTCTACTAGGTTGAAGCACCGTGTAGTCTGGCACAACTCGTCGCCCTGATGATGGAGGCAGAAACAACCTCTGAAACGTTGGTAAACATCTACATCTAATGAACCGTCGGGTTCCATAACATCAGGATCTTCTTAAACGACAGAAAGACAATAAAGTGATTACAAAATATCCTGTACCGGTTAATTTGATAGCTGGTTCCTTAGTTAATCGGGCGGAGAGAGTGAAAATTAAGACAAAGAAAAAATATATAAAACAATTAAAGATATTAAGAAAAACAGAAAATTGGAATACATAAATCAAGCTGAAACGAAGGAAGGAGAGAATAGACAAAGAAATAAGGAAAGTAAAATGTCTGTCTTCTGGGACGTTTAAGAGCAGCTCACTTCCTCCCTCATCACGACGTTTCAGAGGAGCTTACTTCTTCTATCATTTTGGTTATCATGGAGGGATTAAGCTCATCTGAGATGGCGGTTAAAATCTATCAGACTACGCGGTACAAAATCCCAGAAAAGTTATCTTAATCGTCGCAGTGGAAATTTGAAATTTCGCGAAGGAAAACGAAATGTAGGAACCTCTCACCAAATGCATTGAACTTTAAAGGTTCACTGGAGTGAAATTATGTGCCGCTAAGCTAAACACGCTTTGTGGCAGGGACTGGGAAGGAAGGCAGCCATGGTCTTCCCCATCCTCGCCCAGGTTTGGGCGGGCCTGCTCTCGTTATTGATCGAAATGCAGTCCGTTCTGGCCCGGTGTGTTTCTGTACAGGCGAGAACAAGATTACAGTACGTGCCTACAGTTCTGTGCAAGATTTACACCGTGCAGTAAAATATTTTCAGTATGAGGAAGTAATAATTGTGCTGTATTATAAAATCGTTCGCTCCGTAGTGTTCAAAACGAGAAAAAGATTCGTTTGTTTTAAAAACATATGAATCACGAAAGTAACATTTTAAAGGACACAAACAGTAACTGGAAAATTTTATGACTAGAATTTCTTTAGGCAAAGAAAAATGAGTGGGGCCCTAATTTGTAATGCTCTAAATCAAGTAATATTGTACCAAGATGGAATATATTTTGAGGCAATCCTTTTCAGAACAACTCGAAAATATTGTTGTTGTTTTAAAATACAAAATGAGTTGAAACTGTTAGAACAGCTGTCCAAAAATGAATAAACTGTTACGCCATTTTAAATTGCATTTTATTGGACACAAAACACGTAGTTATTTCATATATTACTTAAATATCTTGTAATCTGGTTATTAATTCCTCAGATCATTATTTCAACATTAAAGAAGATTATTTGTCGAAATGTCTATGATCATCGGGTGCACTGACTTCTCTTATTACTTATACCAACTTTTATTTTTTATATTTAACCTTTTATTTATTTCCAGAATTTCTTGAGACTTTGTTATGTTTTCACAGATAACTACAGATGAAAGCTACAATTAATATCATACGTCAGATTAATTCCCTTTGCAAGGCAATTAATTCCATCTACATCAGCACCATTCACTGGATGTGGTATTTCCCTGTACCGCCAACATTTTGTAAGGACGTACTTCTCGGTGTTGATCTGTTTCCAAATTTCTTGTCAGGAGCCTTCACATTTCTACAAGCTGCTTCCCCAATCTCGTTTAACCTTACTGATTTACTCTCGACTTCTCAGTATGAAACTTACACTTTCTGCCTCAGTTTAATTCCTGGAACTAATTCCATACAGTTGAGTCATTCTTCGGAAGCTAATAGTCGCTCAGCTAGTCAAAAAATTCTCGCTACGGTTCATTACCATACTGACAAAAGCCTCTAACTGGTCCCTATTCTGAGCATATTAATCTAGTCTATATCTACAAACACTGATATTTTAAACCTAATTTTAAGTATGAATGCAGCAAAGCATCCCAGAAACGTCGGTAAACTTCTACCAGACTACAAGGCGCAATATCCGAGAAGATAGTCATCTTAATTTTAACTGATCTTCCCCTCATAGTGAAAGTTTGTTTTATTCGTAAAGTAATGGAGGTACCGGCATCTCTTCGAACAGTTTCATCGTGCTGTCTCTCACCGCCTGCGCGACAATGAATGACCTACAGAAGCAGGAGCAAACCTGCTTCAACGCACCTTCCCCACCTGTACGACTTTGAGTTATTGTTCATGTAGCCTTGCGTAATCAGAGCTGCCTGTACAGCCATATTTAAAAGAAAACTAATGCTTGTATGTCTAGCAGTATTAATACTACTAGTACAGCCATTTGCAAAAAAAAATACTGCTTACTTTGCACGAGAGAAGATTATTGCTTGTACAATAAGCTTAAGAAAAGAACAAGGAGTTATAAATAGAACTCATACAAAATTGTACAGGTTCTATACTACAAATCTACGTTGTTAATCATAAATTTAGGTAATATAATTTTATAATCTAACATTTTAATGTATAACTTAACTCATATGTTGGCTTGATTTGTTTTTGGAAATGATTCAGGGTATTAAACTTACATAAGTGCAGAGTCTGTCTTCACTAAATATACAGGATAGAACATCAAGGTTCTTCATCGTCGCCATGTTTGTAATGGCTGAACCATACATTCATTATGACTAGCTGTGCTACTGATAGGTTCACAAGTATTCTGCTTCGCGAACAACTGAAATACTCTTTTCAACAAAACAATCTAAAAATAACTATCTGGCAGTCCTTCTGTAATGTCTGTATCATACTCATGAGAACGTTACAGAGTAAGGGCATTACTTCGCTGTGCCGCCAGATCTAGGTAACGCGGCAACGGAAGCAGTGATCACGCTTAGTGAAAGTCCGTTCCCTGCCGACAGCACAGTATACAAATATCCTTATTGTATTTTATATTGTAAGTTCTCGCGACAGTGAAGATGACATATTGTTCTTCTGAAGCTTCAGCCCTGAAGATGGAGGCAGTATGATTACCGAAACTTTGGTGTCTACCTACGAGTACACATGGCATTACTACCCAGAACAACATCGTCGTCAGTCCTTTCTGTGTCATTACAAAGGATCAAGTTATTGGAAGGATTATGTGGTGCTGCAGAAAGGAATTACTAAGTTATAGCAGGCGATAAAGTTTTAACGAAATTACTTATTTTTTATTACCAAACGTTAACGATTAAACGATTAAATTAAGTGTGACGAAGAAGAAATAATGAATGGACAGAACTAAATCCCTTTACAAAAGCTCGTGGCTAATATTTCGCACTAATTTATTGGCATTCTCCAGATTTGTGAATCAATTATAATTATTGAGATTTATTGTAATAGAATTAATAAAAGTTATAAGAAATTGATACAGACTAATCGACTGTGACTGTCAGTTTGTCGTAGCATATCTGTCCATTATTAAGCATCGGATTTCGGTTCCGTAGACTCGTACTAAAATAGCAGCATGAATGCCAATTTTTGCATAAAGCCCTACTGCGCCAGACTTCGCTAACGTAAACAATGTTGTGTATATAAACTTTTTCAAAAGCTTCCTGTTTAGAAACGAGGAAATAATAGAACATCTATTAATTTTCTGGTAGGCCACATAGTTTCTTCGTAAGAAACCCCTTTGGAGATACGTAATTTGCTAGTCATTTCAGGAAACCTCAGTGTAAGTTCTGTAAACTACTCTGTATTACATAACATTAGTGTTCCTACAATTAAGCTGCTGGCGTAACTTAGACTAATTGCAACTTTCAAGCAGGAGGATTTGAGATTTTCACGGCGGACAGTCTGTAGAGTTGTTCCGCCGTGAGCATCGCCCTGATGATGGAGTCAGCATGGACCTCTGAAACGTTAATGAACATCTACCAGATTGCACGGCGCAACAACCCAGAAGACAGCAATCTTCAACTTTTAACAGTAACCCTAACAATCGTCTTTGTTTTTCACTAAATAGATTTTGTTTATTTTTAAATTGAGGACGAACAAATCCGAATAGTCTAGAGTTATACGCAGGCTATATGATGAAGTAATAATTGTGTTTATACTATCAACATACCTACGATTTATGGCATTCATTAACTAACATGTAACTAAGACGTAATCACACAAAGACTCGGTCTCGGCTAAGAAGAATCAGAAAATATGTCACGGTTCAATCGTGCGTACATAAAACATTACAGGCCTACAAAGTAATTAGATTTTCTTGAAAATACAATTACAAACATCTGAAATATGATTTCGCTACCTAAATAACCTTCCTGTTAAATCTGGATTCGGAAAATATATGTTTCTATTTATTCGAACGTTAACATTTGAATAAAAATTTCCTTGGATATTATCCATCGTCTAGTAAAATATAAAACGTAAAACGACGTTTCGGAGATAGGGATTAGCTCTATCTAGTGGGCCCAACTGTGTAGGAACCTGAAGACGGAGATAACATGTTTATTGCCAAAATACTTTTCAGCAATCTCTTAAACATTACGTGTGTCAGCGGTCTAAGAATCGTGCTTACACAATTGTAACCATAGTTACAACACATTAATGTGCCGTGCTTGGATGCAATCAGACAAATCATATCAAGGATATCATGCCAGAAGGGCATATTTGCATGATCTATAATATTTGGTTTAACAACATAAAACAGCAGGAATTATATAATGCCAGAAGGGCGCAATGTTGTGGCCCTATAAAAAGTTATAATATAAAATTAACAAAAATTAAAAAAACAGCGTAATAATTAAGCCTCCCGTAAATCAGAAATTTTGTTCATTCGCCCTTCTGGCGTGACGTCATCGTTATAGAATCAAGCCATGCTACATGAATGATTGCCGCCGGGAGTGTCTTGAGAAGAGCACATACCTGAGCTGAGGTGTAGTTTCTATTGGCAGGCGGATGAACACAGACTGAAGACGGAGAAAGCTGCGATGTTGCAAAACTTATTGTCGCATTGCGCCGACTCTGTTCGGATGCTCAGCATCCTTCCCCCCTTCGGCCACCATTCCTCTCCACCGTCGCACGTCGTCGCTAATAAATGACGTAGTCAAGAATCGAACGTGGTGTGTCCTGGCACGCGGGGATGATGGCTCATAAAGGGAATTCGATCGAAAACGAAAGCAACAGTCCAACGCGCGACGACCAAAATGAATGACACCTTTCTGTATTCATTTTTCCTCGGTATTAATTTTAATTTTCTTAGAAAGCAGGACCAATGAGCTCTTGGGGCTCATCTAGTCTCCTATACTGTTGGCAAAGTGTGCTACTGACCCGGAATGTCGAAGCTGACGAACCAGACAGTGCGACCGACACACCTCACCCGGTTTACACCTCAATAGTAGTGGCAGTTACTGCTGGTAGTGGTGTTGTAATAATGGCTATGAAGGTACCTCGGCCCAGTCTTTACCGTATATAAATTCGTAAGGACTCTGTTAAGTTGTGTTGTGTCCAGTGCCCTGTGTTGGAAACAATTTACGTCGTAGAAAAGAATTATTACAAGTATTGCCCCTAAAAACGGACAGATTTATGACAAGAAACCGTGTCAGCGAAAAATTACATAAAATTGGCGTAATCTTATAAATCTTATTTCTCTATTCTGCTTTTCGTGTGAAAAAAAAAGAATATTCTAAGTGTGCCGCGAGTACCACTGGTATACAGCCCACTTTCTAAGTTTCTGGAGGGACGCAGATTGCAGCTTGTGTACATTTTAGGGGATGAGACTTGTCTATGCGCTACGCCGCCAGTGTTGGTATCACTGTCTTTACAAGCAGTGTCTGGGCGGCACCCTAAAACTTGGAGCACAGAGGCGCAGATATAGCATGACCACAGCCCTGGTTCTTTGTAATTCTTGTCACTAATGTGTTATGACATTATCTACATTATACTTCAAAAATAAAATTTTCCGCGTAGGGGAATTCACGCTTGATACTGGTCTGAATAACTTTTTCAGAGTAGATAAGTTGGCAATAACTGAGAACAGATGGCGGAAATGTATTGCGTGTGAAACAAGTGAGTATTTTTGCTAAATTGGTGGTAAGGCGGAAATTTGTATTTAAATGTCTAATCTGTAATTAAACGTAAACAAATGTATTTATCTGGGTATATATTTTCAAAATATTTTTTAGCAAGCGACAGTCATTATGTCAAATAGTCACTGGACACTTCATTTGTTTCATAATTGTCACCAAAGAGATTGCAACTTCCAAGCTTTTCGCTTCCGAAAGTACATTGACATCTATATTCGACTTCGTGAAATCTCCTTGCAAACCTAACCTATATTACCGTATTGGTTACACTGAAAATACTTGATGTAACTGCAATACAATTAAAATACCTGCACTGCATTAAATAAAAAGTAATATTTGAACTCAAAATTCCATTATATTGCTGATCTTTGTTAAAGTAGGGTATTAGCCAGTCATGCCTCCCCTTTAATAAATATCGTATATCCTTTAATAATTTAAATTCTGTAACAAAATTTGTTGTGTGACTTGTGTAAGTTAATTTGTGGGTGTTTAAAGTTGAATGGCCTACACACCCATCACTTTATTATTGCTATTACTATATTTAAGTTATGAAACATTACATAAATGACAGGCATATTATCAATAGTGTTTTGAAGGCAAATGTAGTCATTATAATGATCTAGTTTGGCCTAGTAACCATAAATGTTGTCTGTATTCAGTTATACATAAAGGCTTTAAGCACGTTAGTATGGTTTGAGCAGGATCTGCATTTCTGAAAGTTGGTTTATAAAATCTTGTACAAATATCCACAGAGCATTAAAGGCTACAAAATAAGTGTTCACAAATTGAATATGCAGTAATTGGCTGCATGGAAAGGTATTACATGCCTGCCAGTAAGGTATATGTTTTAACACTGTGAGAAGAATGCCTTAAAATCAGATAGATAAAGAAATATTGTTTACATATATCACTATTTTTCAGTGCCAAATTAGGTACCATGGTTAAAATGCATATTCTATTATCCACAGGTTCTGGATTAAATCTTGTCCCAGAGACTGAATCCTGACTAAAGCTGTCATTGTTTTTGCTATTTACACCAGGAAATACTAGATAGTATCTTGAAATAGATCATAATCAATTCCTTCCACACCCTAATTTGTTCTTCATTCATAATCACCTTGTTTACCTTCATGACTTTGCCATCATAAAGTAAACTAAGAAGAAGCGTTTTAGATATGTTTCTGAAAGCACATTGAGTCACTCCTGTTAAAGTTACCTATGATATGCAAATGCATGTGTTTTACTCATAGTCATATATGTTCAATAATGTCTAAGATATAGACAGTATGAACCCACACATTAATTATTGTCTTTTGTGTTCAGGTAGATGCTGGTGATGTCGCATGGGCATGGCAATGGTGACACGTTACAACTCATTTCTTCTGGGCATTGTGTTTGCATCCATCACTTGGGCTGTAATCCTCTACCTATACTCAGTCATCACTCAAGATTCCTCAACAAAGCTTGCCACCACCAGCAAGGCCCCCTTCATCAATGTTCATACACCAGACAATAGTGAGAACTTTATAGACTCTGATCTTCAAAACCAAGAAGCAATTACGTCAGATGCATTTTTCCTTAAATCTTCTTCCTCTAAGAAATATAATCCCAAATTATATAACACTGTAATTAATGATGTCATTATTCCATTACAATCAAGGGCAGAGGGTAAGAGTGCTCATTCATTGAAAAATGCTTACTACTGGAATGGGTACAAAAACAGTAATGATCTAATTAACAAACTACAGCCCAAGACACTGAAGCCTGACATAAATGAAGTGGGGATGATCAAGACAGCAGAAGATCAGGTTTTGAGAAGTGAAGGATACAAAGTGCACGCATTTAATGTTCTGGTGAGCCACAAGTTGAGCTACCATCGGGATATTCCTGACACCCGCCATCATCTGTAAGTATCCAACATAACCCCGCATAATAATGGATTTTTCTAAGCAGTTATTCAGTTCTGTAACAAGTTCTGTATTGTCGCAGAACAAAAAGGATCATCACTGTCATCATAGAAGTTCAAGCAATCCTCTGTTGAGCCAGTTCAATCCATTTTATATTCTTACAAAAAGTTTCTTTAAGATCCTTTTTCATTCTTTGACATACTTAATGTAGTAGAACATTGTAAAATTAAGTATCTCCTGCTGTGTGTAATGTACTAAAACATAATACAAAAGGGATATTTAAAATGACTGGTCTGATAACTTCAAGACAGAGTGGATAATAATGGCATGCCAAAGGGTTAGTTTCACGTAAGACAGTGCCACATATAGATGTCAAATACTATGTTCAACTACTGATTGACACAAAGAATGAAGAGAAAGCTAGGTTCCTGTGCCAGCCTTAATATTTCACAGTGTACTCTAGTGACAGGAACCTACATTGATAAAATTTGACAAATTGAACCACATCAGCATCATTAATGAATTCTAACATTAGCAGACACTTGAGGTTGGTAGTTAACCATTTTGTGGTTTTATTATGATGCTGGCAATGAAATATAGGGATACTAAATTTGCTTATGTCTGCAGGTGTAAGAAGCAAAAATACCCTTCTCAGTTGCCATCTGTGAGTGTGGTGATTTGTTTCTACAATGAAGACTACGACACTCTACTGCGGACAATACACAGCATCGTAGACCGCACACCTGACAGCCTCCTGCATGAGATCATCTTGGTTGATGACAATAGTGACATTGGTAGGTAACACAGAGTTCTGAAATAGCATCTTCTGTGAAATAAGTAAAGTTGCCTGTTGGTATATTGCATTTTTAGTGTTTATTGCTTTACCATTTTTGTGTGATCTCACACTTATTACTGTTTACTCTAAATGATGTGATTCTTAAAAATTCTCTCTCTTCTTAAATCTGTTGAAGATATTAAGTATCCACTACAGATCCATAAATTATTTTTTTCAGATTCTCTTTCTATTACCATTGTTCCTTATTATTTTTTGGCTTTTTCCTAAATTTTATGATGCTTAATTCTTGTTTTTACTTGCAAACTCTTTTTCACTTTCTAGGGACACCAGGAACTGTTACAATTCCTGTTGCTGTTTTAAGTACGAATTTTTCATCTTCTTCTCTTGTAATCCTTCTTATAACCTTCATTAGCAGTGCATCATGGCTTGTATGTGGTTCAGCTTGCCGAGCATCACTGTAGTATATCACAAAACCATTAACTTGTGGGGTTTAAATCCCCTATTCTTCTGTGATAAGGGTTAGGCTATGAAAAGAGCCTAAAATACATATATGAATCCGGGTACATGGATGCTTAATTTATATTTATAATCTCAAGAATGAGATTTTGCTAATCTCTTAACATCCAGTGTATTCCTTGGATTCTTACTCTGTCGACTTCTTACAACCATATTGTCTTACTTTTGTTGCCGGTGTATCTCTGGCCTTCGCAGATGGATTGCGTTCCTCACTAGAAGCCTACATAGCAGCTAACTTCACACTGAAGGTTACACTTCATGCAACAACTCGCAGAGAAGGACTGATCCGTGCTCGCATGTTTGGTGCCAAGAAAGCTACTGGTTTGGTCAGTTAAACAATCTGGATGTAAAATTTCAAAATGGTTGAAAAAAAGTTAATCATTATTCCTAATGAAACATTTTTGGACTTTTGTTATAACTGTTGTCACTCTAGATGAATATAATAACACTGAGATACTAATAACAAAATTTATGCCATCTCCTTGTGAGAAAACAATAATCTATTTGTATTCACGATGATCCTGTATCAGCTATCTCACAAAACATCCCAGAAGTGATCCTTAAATCTAATTTCCTTGTGAAACTCTAACTTGTAGGACAGAGCATTTAGTAAACCAGACAAAAATTATGTGATAATTTTTATGCCACTATTTTGGAATTTTTAAATTTTTCTCAAACAAGTATTTTGAGTTATGTGCATAGTATACCAGTGGTATAGGAGGGATTTATTCCCTTGAAAACAGGTCCTAAGTAGTCTGAAATGGTGTGCATTATTTTCCAAATTTATACAGAATGGTCAGAGTACAGGATATAAATATGCAGACAGAGGAACAGATTCCATTTCCAGCGCTTGGTGAAATATCATTATTTAAAATCCTGAAAAAAACTAAGTTTCCTGAACTCAGTAATTATATTCATGTTTTGATTAGTTACTCTTTTACAATTTAAACTATGAAGTAATTCATTCCAAAGCCTTATCTCTGTTTTCATGACGTGCTTATAATTCTGTGACCTTCCTTAACCTATACATGATCAATAATTTCATGATATCATCACATTCACACAAACCAACAGATCTGCATGCTAGGGAACCATATGACAGATGAAACATACACCAACACTAATTTTTTTGTCTATGATTATATTAAAATCCTAATAAGTTATTTGAAAATATGGCAAAGTTTATTGACTGCTTTGAAACAACTGAAGAGAAGAGACCGCTTGGAAGACTGAGTATAGACGAGAGGCTAATATTAAAGTGGATGTGTACTGGATTTATCTGCTCAGGATAGGGACTGGTGGTGGCTTTTGTCAGCACAGCAATGAGCCTTTGGTTCCACAAAAGACAGGAAATTTCTTGATAAACTTCTCAAGGACTCTGCTTCACAGAGTTAGTTCATTAGTTATAAATAAAGTCTGTGATTGTATTAGTTAATTATTGTTTCAAAAGCCATCTTGCAGCTCAGGTCGAGTTACCTATGGAAGCCAATTCTTAAAGTTACTAGATGACCATTTCATTCGACAGGACCTTGTATCTGCACATTCTGAGAGCAAGTATTTCCTGTCTACTTGAGGTACTGAAATTGCAGGTATTGGTATTCCTGGACAGCCACATAGAAGTGAACTGTGATTGGCTCCAGCCCCTTCTGGCAAGAATTGCAGCGTCTCGATCTACTGTTTCCGTGCCTATTATCGACATTATCAACTCGGACACATTCGATTACAGTTCATCACCCCTTGTGCGTGGTGGATTCAACTGGGGACTCCACTTCAAGTGGGAAAATCTTCCTGTAGGAACACTGGCCATTGAAGAAGACTTTGTGAAGCCTATCAGGTCTCTAAGTGTTTTTGTCACGATTGTCTCTTACATTTATTGTATATGTTGTTTTGGGATTTGGAACTGTTTGACTTCAGAGTTCTGTTATGCATTTTTGCACAAAGGGATGTCCATGTCTATCTGCATATGTGAATTCAAGAATCACTTGATTTATTTTGACGGGCTTTAATGTTGGGTTGTTTTACTAAAATATGTTAATCAATTCCCACTTTAGTCAAAACTAGAAATGATAATGACCACTTTATGAATGTCTACACACAGTTTTAAAATATACTTGTTAAATACTCATTGGGGTGAGAAATGTTTCAAACAGGAATCACAGGTAATAATTAAATGCATTAAAATAATATTGTAACCCTATTACGGTACATTATATAGAATAATATTCCACGCATTTTGAGGTTCAACTTTTCCTTACAAGTTATTCTGCTGTTACAGGACTCCTACTATGGCCGGTGGACTGTTTGCTATTGACAAATCATACTTTGATGAAATTGGAGAATATGACTCAGGAATGAATATCTGGGGAGGAGAGAATCTTGAATTATCATTCAGGGTGAGGATCATTATATTGGCAAATTATAGTGATTTCACTTTTGTTAAAATAATATAAATGTACATACATGCAATATAAATTATTGGTCTAAATCAATTTATTTTATATGCTGGTGTTAAATTATGGTTGAATAAAGCTGAGGTACCTGTAAAAGCAAGTTGTAATATGTTGGAACATATTTATTTTACTGCTGAATATGAATAACACAGAACTGTGCCAAAGACAATTTTTCTTTTGCATATCTAACAATAAAATATTTGTAAAAAACAGGGTTTTTTTCATTTGCAGTAATTATTTTTTTAATTTTATTTTCTTGTTTTTCAGTTAAAGATTACAGGGAGAGTTACATAGTACAGGCTGGATAAAATATATGAATATATTTGATGGGTTGTAAATGCATTGTTTTGGTAAATGTAGTTCAGTCACTGCAGAAAATGTACTTGACATTTTTTATATATGTATCATTTAATTGTATATTTTTTATTATCATGTTTGGAGGTCTGGATGTGTGGTGGAAAATTGGAATTGATTCCATGCTCGCGTGTGGGCCATGTATTCAGACGTCGACGTCCATATGGTTCACCGATGGGGGAAGATACAATGACCAGAAACTCCTTACGAGTTGCAAATGTTTGGATGGATGAGTATAAGGTACGGTTAACTGAATAGAATGGATTTATTTATTTATGGTTTATTTAGCAATGCTTTTTTCGGTAGCTCAGACTATACAACGATGAGAGACTGGATTCAGCTGGTTCAGGATTGGGCCCAATTATTGATGTATGTGAACTTTTGGTCTCCATAAAAGCAAGAAATTTCTTGACTGCATGAGTAACTGTGATCTTTTCTAAGAAGAATTTGTACACTGCGGTTGGTTATATATAATAGATTACATATCTTCTGTGAATTGTCTTAAAATGCAGTATATTCAATTTCATTGGTTCTTCATTCAGAGTAAGAGTTAAATTTCAGAAGGATACATAATGGATAAATGATGCACCATAACCTCAAATTAAAGTACAGTTTATACGGCTCATAAATGTTAATTTAGGTCACATATTGGAAAATGAATATCTCCGCAACAGTGGCACAACAATCAAGTCTTCAGTCATAGATGCTCATTTTATGGACCATTCTACTTCGCTAAAAAAATGGCGGCCGGAATCTCATATCTAGACGTGCTGGAAGAATTTGTTATATCCCAGCTGCAAAGAGACACTGAGGTAGCAGACATTCAGTTCCAGGAGGATGGTGCTCTGACACAATATAACTGCAGAGTTACCTTTTCTTGATGCCAACAGCGGGGATGGCTGATGGGTTGCCACAGTTACCTGATGTACACCTTCCAGTTTTCATTTCTGTGGCTAGTCCTAGGCGCGCTTCTCTTTTCAGATTATGCGAACTTCCCACTATTTGGGCGTGGTGACCCCTAGCCTACCGAGGAAATAATCCTCGGAACTTCCTCCGTTGGCTATTAGCCGGGGATGAAACTCACCCGTTGCCCGACTCTCAGGTGGCCATGGCATACAATGACCGGACCTTGCCATGTCTCTGGGTACCCTTGCAATGCCAGACGAAGGGCCGGAATATGCCTTAAGAGGGTCAAGGGAACAGTGTTTATGTTCCTCCCCTGCCAAAGTCCTTAAGGGAGCCGTCGGACAGAATCTATATTAGCAAAGATTACATTCAGATGGGCATTTGCTGCTTAACCTGTGGAATCTACATTGAGCACCTGTGAACAGAAACTTGGATTCTGGGTCACTGTTCATTTCCCTGTATGTCACCTGAATAAAAAGTTATAATCCGTTTATTTCATGTTTTAATTTGTGGTTGTTCGGTATTCAGTTATGATGTCACTTATTCCAATAGTAAAATCCAGACTGTGGAAATTTATTGACTGCAGGACTACTTTCTTAAATTACGACCCGACGCTAGAAATATGCCGTACGGTGATATCGGCGAACGGAAGCGGCTACGAGAGAGATTGAAGTGTCATTCATTCAAGTGGTATCTGGACAATGTGTATCCTGAACTCACGCTGCCAACAGATAATGAACAGCGGCTCAAGAAGAAATGGGAGGCTCTGGAACCGCAAAAGTACCAACCGTGGCACTCACGTCGGCGCAACTATATCTCTCAATTTCAGGTTAGTGGAAATAGGAGTAAATATTTAGCAGTTACAAGGTTAAAACAATAAAGGTGTGCTAGTTGGTATATCCAGAATATGAGATAAAGATGACTGAATGGACAAGAACATGCATTATCATCATTATCATTTAGTAAAATGTCTATATGTCAGTCATTTATGATGTGGGACATAAGTGAGACGTGGTCTTTCACTGCATATTGAAATGCCCTATTTTCTATCCTTATTTAAACTGTCAGACACGTGATTTCAGATGTTCCACGCAACGATTTACCTGATTATTAGTCTTTAGTATTCTGATAGAGTTCATGATCCTTGTTTCAGCTTCGTCTGAGCAACACATCCCTGTGTCTCACATCGGAGAAAGACGTCAAGACGAAGGGCTCTTTACTCATACTAAAAAGCTGCATGCGCATGAAAAACCAGGTGAGAGAATATCATCATCTTTAATCCTTTGATATGTCAGAAACTGCCAACAAAAGGTCAAACTTTCTACGAACCTGGAATTGATAGCCTTCAATTTTCTGAACGATACAGACATAATTTCAGTAACTGAACTACCTTAATTTAAACAGGAACTTTACACTTACGGTACCCAAAGTGTTCAGTTGTTAAATTAATATTTCAGAAATGTTCCTGCTGCTGTGATATTAATGTTGTTCTGCTTATCAATATTTATATACATATTAATTTTAAAATTATTGGTTGTTAATGTTAATATGAATGGAACAAAGTCTTCTTGTAAGATTTGAGGTTTTCACTGCGGTGAGTATGAAGATTTCCGTCCTCTGGGTTGTTGCGCTGGGCCCTGATGACGGAGGCAGTATGACCTCTGAAACGTTGGTTAACATCGACCAGACTACGCAGCGCAACAACCCAGAAGACAGAAATCCTCAGTTAATCAATTCTTAGATTATTTTTATATTTACAGATCTGGTTCGAGACTGATCGAAGCGAGCTTATATTGGCAACATTGCTATGTCTGGACGCATCAGAAAAATTCCCAAAGTTGGGAAAGTGTCATGAGATGGGTGGCGACCAAGAGTGGAAACACAAAGGCAGCGTGAGTAATACAATAAACATTTACAATTAGCTCTAATTGAAAATATCATAGAATTCTGAGATTATTCGCAAAATAAGGGAAGTAAATACAGTGAATGCCTCAAACGCTTATTGTAGTAACGTAAGAGGATGGTAGAAGAAACAATTGCGTGACCCGTTTCAGAATGAGACGCCTGTGTACAACATGGCGGCTGGCACCTGTTTGACTGCACAGAAGGCTGTGTCCGGTGAATACGCAGCGATGGAGCTTTGCTCGTCGTCATCTCTTAATAAGTGGGACCTAATTGCGACGTGATTAATGATATTACTACTACATAGTTTTGTACAGCGGGATTGTGAGTGTACATGAACAAGAAAATAAATGTTTTGTTTCATTTCATTTTGTTTAACAGAGTCTGCTGACGCCTGTTTTGTTTTGCTTTATATAAATTTCCTTCCCTCACAGAATGCACGGCTAACGTTTCATAATCTTGAATGCGATGGCTCGGAATTGTGGTACTACAAGAACTTTCAGTCGCCGAAAATTTTGCAAGTCTTTAATATTTACCGAAATATAATGTACCTGCATCAAGCCAACTAAGATGACAAACATTTTCCCAGGTTCTAACAACGTATTTTACCATTCTGTTTCTTCTTCTTCTTCTACGGCTCTCCGGTCCATGATCGGTCCATGGCCTCCTCAATTCTCCTCTTCCATTCGGTCCTCTGTTAGGTCCGTCTGTCCGAGGCTTTGATTGAGGTTTCGCAACATCTTCCTTTTTATGGTGCAAGGTTGTTAGCCTTGTGACCAACCCCCAACCTGGAGGACCAGGGTACCTGTCTTAGTCCGACCTCTCCCCCTAGGGAGGCCCTACCAGTAGCTCTTGGGGTCTCTGAGGTACCACGACAAGGTGCAGGTACCATTAAGTGGGGTCATTCTGTTTCTAGGTGGTATTTATTTAGAATTCCGTGTTTTCGTCTAGTATAACAATTGCAAAATGAAAGCAGTCGCATAAACTTGAAATTTTTATGAAAGTTAGATTTCGGATTACGGTTTTCTGGGTTGTGACGCTGTGTAATCTTGTTGGTGGTAAAACACGCTTCTCCCATTTCTAACCTAAAGATGGAGGTAGCAAAATCCTCGAAACATTGACAACGACCTACAGGACTAACTACTCAACTAATAGATTTCTAATTAAGATGGATTCTGTAGCTCGGAAACTGAGCACAATATAAAAATGGTGCCAGGACCAAAATTTTTCGTATTGGTGTTGAGATTACAGGAAGTAGATCCATAAACCCGAAACTGTCCTGTGTTCGAGTCTTACTGAAGAAACTGGGATTAAGGATAATTTTTTCTATGACATTCAAGGATACTTGCCTAATGATCGTGCTTTTGGGTAGAGAAAACTGATTTAAAAATATAAGCATTTGTCGAATTTCTCAGCAGCAACACTGTGGGTACTCTTCTATTGTAAATAGTACAAACAACGGTTTTAAAAACAAATTTAAACCCAAACAGCTTTTTGAATTGAGGACAGGAGTTTTTCAAAGGCACAAAAGTGTTGTCTTTATGAGAAGAATAAGAAGTAGAAGACGAAAAATCATTTTTACTTGCCCTTTTTTTCAATCCACTCCTCAAATTTAACCCTATTTAATTTATTTATTGTTTACTTAACGACGTGAGTATATAAATGCCTGTAACATCGACCTACGTAGCCAATGATCTCTGCACACCACTGTTGCTTCTGGTTGTCGCCTAACTTCCTTTCCTGTACCTCCCCACCACGAGATTGGAGGATGAGAAGCTGTCGCTGTAAGCAACTCAATCTGGCTTCAGATCGATAAAACGTAAGTGATGTTAAGCTTAAAAGGCCTCAAGTGTTTCAACCGGCGGCACACCACAGACACTTCATCTCGAGTAGAGATGGCAGCACTGTCAAGTGAAGTCTTTGGAAATTGGTTCGAGGAAACTTTGTATAAGACATGCTAATATTGAAGAGTTGAAATCCCAGACGCCTGTAAATGATACCTTATCAAACGAAGCTGTTATACCTCTGTCTTTCGATTACTACAGACAGACTCGATCATTTCTGAAACGTTATCTTTCAGTCAGCAAGGAACAAATGCTCACATCATAAAATTATTAAAAATATCTCAAGTTATGAAGGACGAGGTATCTGGGAAATATGGAATATTAGCTTGTAACACAACAAACCGCGTCATCTTATACAGGTCACTTCAGCTCTAAATATGGAGACAGTATGTTCCTCCGAAACGCTAGTATCTGCCTACAAGCCCTTATGGCGTTACAACCCAAAAGACAAAGAACATCGACATCTTTTCCGCTGTGAGAACCTAAAATGACATCTATTTAGTTATTTAGATGGCCAGTATGAGACAGGACTAATTCAAGAACTGAGAACCACGTGAACCAACAGCTTGTGAACAGTTTACATGTCAAATTGATCGCCTAGATCTGTCAGCCAGACGCGCACAACTGTCGTGATATCAGCAAATTCTCGCGTTTCTAAACTGCAATAAAGGCTATGTTGAAGCAGGCGTAATAATTATCAAACACCAATCACGGCTGTGGGTTTTCATATTCGTTGCCAGAAATTTGAAGATTCAGCAGGTATGCTCTGACGTCACCAATCGATGTGGATCAGTTCTCAATAAACAAATTGTGACATGACATCCCCATTCCGGGCCATTAGCGCGACAAGCCCGCGGTCGGCAGCTGCGGGAGTTCCCACTCAGCAGCGCAACAAAGGAGCAGGAAGTAGCTAAAGCAAGGAACGTGGAGCAGATGAGAGTGAAGCCTAAGAAAGGAAGAGGCTGCTAGGGAGATCCGAGATAATATTACAACGGAGCTTATAGAAGACGGTTGTAAATGGGACTGGAACCAACTGGCTCAAGATAGGCTCAAGCGGCGTGTTCCTTCAAACACGTAAATGAAACTTGTGAGTCCATAAAGGACGAGAAATCTCTTGACCAGCTAAGGGACTATCAGCTTCCCGAAAAAGAACAGAATTAAACGACAAAGGATGAAATAAAAACTGCAACAATAAAAGAAGTTGTTTACCATCCACCACAACGAAGATAAACTATAGGAATGAGGCATTTTACCAAAAACTTCATTTCAGTACGGATAATACATTGGTATTGTGTCCAACCGCTGTGCTGTCCTGCCCGTGGTTCAGTTCGTACGCCTACGCGCAGGACCAGGAACGAGTCCACTCGTCGCGTATCTCCAAAATACGGAGTGAGAGGAATTTGAATTTTTGGTTGACTTAGTCGCATTCAGAATGAACTCATCAATCCACACTTAAATATAAAAGTCAATCAAATCTTCTGGTCTAATGTTTCGTAGGCCTAGTGACATTCCTCCCACGTCACAAGTGGCGGTAAACAGTCGAGAGGTGTCCCACGCAGACCTGGTCAAGATGGACGTAATATGAGACAGAGACGCGTCTTATCTACTTCTTGGTAAAATGTAAGAGGCTAATCAGGAAACGTTCTGACGTAGAATTTTAACAAATTACTTCCAATCAGAAACTGCAGGTTCAACTTGCTGGATACGATGGCTGGAGAGAAATCTTTGTTCCAAATCAGTCACATTTTTTACTGTTCTCATCTAATAGTAAGTCCGCTTGCCTATTGCTAAGGCTATAGTCCGTGTGGGCCTAAAAGCGACTTAAAATTGGTTCCGGGCCCAAGAACCAAGAAATCAGACTACGAAGTTTCTAGGACAGATGTGCCATGAGATTTGATACTCTTACCAAATATCATTACGAAGACGAAATTAAGATGGATGGGTAGGATATAAAACGCATGGGGAAATAAGATATGCTTATAAAGTTTCGGTTTGGAAGCCTGAAAAAAGGGAGCGTAGATGGGATAATAATGAAATAAATCTGAGAGAAACGACTTTTGTGGATGTGGAATGGATTCAGATGCCTCAGGATAGGGTTCAGCAGTGACCTCGTTTTCGAGTCTTTAACTGCGTAATTGTCCTATAACTTGGAACTCTCTCCGGATATTTACACCCAAGCTCAGTTGGAACGATACGACGTCGTTTATTCCCGGTTTCACTTCCAGCAGGGGAAAGAGGACGGATCTTAAGGCAGTCGCTACATTCCGATATTCGCCACGAAGCACAGAGTGAAATCGGATCTGGCAGTGAAAAATTGCAGCACGACACACTCCCATGCAGGCCTAGGCCCGCTCTCATGTGAATCGATGTGTCAACGATCAATGTTCTAGACGCCCAGAATTCCCCACGACTTCTCCTTCTCCCTTTTCACAGCAAAGTCCCTATTCTTAAGGTTTGTCGCGGTATCTTCGTCCAGGTCTCAGAACTTAAAAGTCGTCTCCTAACTGACGCTCCTATCCATTCATTTGTTTTCCCTTTGTAGGTCTTACTCCTTTCAATTAATTACTGCTGGTACAAACGAGCTAATAGGCTTATATCGACTTGAAGGCCAAGCATATGAAGAAAAGAATATTTTAGAATTGATACAGACGCAGGAATATATTTCATATGGGTACCGGGGGTCCTTTCCCGGGGGTAAAACCGGCCGGGGCGTGATGCTGACCACTCACCCCCATCTAGTGCCGAGGTCAAGGAAGAGAGGAGCTATACCTCCACTCACCCCAAACGCCTACATGGCGTATAGTGGGACAAACTTTACTTTTACAGGGAGTAGAATATTATTATTAGTAAAATATATATAAACAGACAAGTTGAGTACTGATATTGTATTTGAATAGATAATATTTGTATTGCAGTGATCTCCACTTGAAATATTTTACGCGTAAAGTATTAAGTGTAAATCAGTACGAGCATATTAACACAAGACTATTTCTTCGGAGAAAATAGTGCAATAGAACATCAGATGAAGGAAGTACGTATTTATAGCGTAACATCTCTGTCTTGTTTAGCCTGGGGATTCCCCATACATTCATTTCCGAGCGCGCAAAAACGTCTTCATATAAAAAGGCAGTTATTATTTCCCGACTTTAACCAAAACTTGAGTGATAGATTTTAGTTAAAACCTGTCCGATGCGAAATTTAATTAACATAAGTTCAGCTCTTAAAGAGTTGTTGCGTGTGGGTAGACAGGCATTCAGATAGACAGACAGACCGACGTATGGAAAACCAGGCAGTCAGATATGGTGAAGCTAACAGGCGTATTACTGAAACTTTTAGCTACAAATGCGCATAAATATCAGTAAAGATAACAACATACGACGAAGCGTCTTAAATCGCAATCTGTTCGAACTTTAAGAACGAAGAGAGGAAATGTTTAAAAGGAAAAATAAATAAGCAAAGGAAATGGACTGAAGTGCGCGAAAGAAAATTAAAAAAATTAGGCCTTTACACTGACCTATATAAGGAACAGTGAGTTAAGAAATAATTATGTCAAGCAGAATGAAGAATACACGAGGAAATTGTGGAGGACAGACGGAGAGGTTTGTTGTCAGCCAACCCCAATAAAAGGTTTTATGACGAAGAAGAGAGGTTTATCCTCAATCAATCATTACAAACCTTTGTGACGGTGCAAGCCTTATGGTTTATAAGCATCCTGACAAAATTTAACATGGGCAGGTCAGAACGTGCCATAAAATAGCCTATAAGTTCCTCCTACAAATATAATAAGGATAATAATTACCAGCAGCTTAGGGCAATTACACAAAGACAGCAATGAAAAAGCAGGTCCACGGCCTGTTCAGAAGCCCAGTGGCATGAGGTATGATAAACCTTAGTTTAAAATTAGTTCAACAATAACTGGACATTATTGTTGGACTAATTTTGAAACTCTATTGGCTTACAAGATTTTGTTCTCTTCGGAACGCCTATGTGATTGTCGAACATGGCTGTCTTCTGGGAAGGCGCGCGGCTTACACATCACCCTGATGATGGAGACACTAAACACCTCTGAAACGTCGGTATACTTCTATCAGACCACAAGGCGCAGCCTCCCTGAAAACAATCATCTTGTCACATGTCCTGTTCATTCAACAAGGTTCAAGATTACTGGAGTCAGTCCCTGAACGTCACAAATAACATGTTCCCAAAGCTCTGGAATGGATATATGCGATTTGTTACTCTGGATCAACGCAAGCAACCAATGAATGGGGAGCATTATTCAGCCAATCAGAGGAACAGAGCCTGTTATTGGATCGTGCGTTTGGAGAGGTGAGCTACTGGTTGGCAGACACTTCAGCTCCGCCTATTTCGCGTCTCCTAGCGACGCCCCCCCTCGATGATCAGTTGTCAGTGTGGCTAACGACTTTCTGCCAGCCGGGTTCATCCACAGCCGCTCCACCTCAGGTATGTGTGCTCCTTAGTTTTTTGGGTGTTTAGAAGCAGATTCTAGGGGGTTTCCACTCTAGAATGTCATGTAATGTGTGAATTTGAAACCATGTTGATGGAATAAATCGTGGCCTATTTCAAGGTACTAGGCCTGTCATATATTTGTCTAGAAGGTATGAAGTAAACCACGCAAACTGTCATGACCGCCGGTGTCCAGGCCGAGATTCGGGCCACGACTTCCCGATTGCGAAGCAGTAGCGCCGACCAGTCAGCTGCGACCGTCTGTGCTGTGTTATAACACTTCACGCGTATTACACTGACCTATTAATAATAATTGACCAAAACCTGTAACCCATTAAAAAGAACTTTGATGTTTGCTTAATTTCGATGCGTCTCTCCTTCGGTCACATGGTCCCAACAGTTCTCGGCGATGACGCTACGTGGCAAACGCGTTTGACAAGTGCTAGCACCATTAGGCAGTTTTGCTCCGGAAAGTACCCCGAACTCAAAAGGGACAAGAAATTAATTTTAACAAGCGCCATATTTCAATCCCGAGGGCGGAAGCAAGAATAACTCTTTGAAATCCGACGGTGGTATGAGATAAATGGGTCCATCCGTCATTCTCTTTGCTTACACTCGATTAAATGCAGCCTCTAGACCTCGCGTCACACTGGCTAATATGTTTCATTCGGTCACATGTCCCAAATTTAATACTAACTGCGTGTGTATTACTATTAAGCATAAGTATTTCAATCAGTTCAAATGTATGTAAATGAAATTCACATCGCGTGCTTATGGGAAAGTACAGAAACGAATGGTTCTTTAGTTAGGAAATGTCAGCTGTATAAAAACTGCAGAGAATCTACGAAGCCTTACTAACTCTATAAGCAGTCCTTATTCATAAACTGGCAGTCGTTCAGGTGGTCAAAAAATTACTCGATGTTTATGGCACCGGAAGGTACAGACAGTACCTAACCTGTTCACAGAAGCTCAAGTCGTGATCCACATAAATCCAATTCACACCCTCACATTCTATTTATTTACGATCTATTTTAACAGACTATCATCAACTTCATATGTTCTTATACTTTGAGGTTACCGGGATAAAATGTCCCGTCCATGCCATCACTTTAACAATAGCCAATATACCAAAGTATCCGAATTACAAAGCTTCTCATTATACAGTTTCCTCCAACCTACTGATACTTCCTCTATTTTATGTCTCTATGTTCTCCCCAGCTCCTGCTTTCATGTATTCTCATCTGCATCCCACCTAGGACCTATGGGTCAGTACCTCAACCTACTTTTAGGTCTCAGGCGGGAAGACAACGGCGTTTAACGTCAATGGTGGGCTATGAGGGATTCTCGGAACTGCTTCGTGACTGTAGACGTAACTTTAATTCCTGTCGTTCACAAGAATCTAAACTTGCCATCATTTTAAATGATTTGCCCTGGCTTCTGCGATCTATAAATCTTCTTGTCCGGTAGCCTTTTTTTAGTGACAAGGCACAGTCAAGAAGACATAACCTAATTTATTTCCTCTGCATTATATTTTCTAGACCAGTTTCCTTGCTAGCGGGCATAGACAGCGGCCTATAAATTCTTAAAGCTCACAATTTTATTTAATGTTTCAATTCAATTCAATTAATTTATTTACGTGTTTGCCAACAGCAAGAAGCCAATAACAAGCAAACACTGATAATATATACAATAATAATGAAATAATAAAGAAAAATATTACAAAAAGAGATTAATTAAACTTATACCCTGAGAACGACATGTCGCTTATTCAAAGAAGTGTATGTCCACTGAGCCTACTGATTATAGGCCATGCATAGCCTACCAGAGCATGAAAATCTTAACGCTGAGCAATCGGATAAAATGTCTAAAGTCCGGCTACATCTTTGCATCTGTCTTCTGTCAGAGACAAATGATGGTCATTACTGCATCAGAGGAATCGGTCGTCATCTAATTAAAAACTATCGTTCCGGCACTAACCAAAATTTCTTGAAACGAACTTGCATAACAATCAAACAGATTTTATGGAAATTCAGACGTTCAACACAGATCACTAGAACTAGGAAAAAAGGATAAAATGACACCGACACACAAATCTGCCTTCTTTTAAATTTAGTTATTTATCCTCGCAATGACGAAATCAAGAGACTAAATTGGCAGCAGTCGTCACAAAGTTAAACACTAACTCAAGCGTAAGATCAAATTTTAAAAAAATGGATATAAGATGGACGCTTTATGACGCCAAGCTTGTCCCAGTTGGTTAAAGTTGTCAAAGTTCGTAAAACAGCAAATAATTTTTAAAATATCCGCTTCTACTCCTGTAGGGCCTAAAACTAGTAACTGAAAATGAATCCTCTCGGCAAATGAAACCTAAGTGACTAGTGCAAGAATCTTTGTCATAGGAGAAAGATTTTCAACGTTGAAGACATCTAAAATATGCACTACGTCGTGAGGAAATGGAGGTATAGTTCCACACGTTCTTAACTTCTGCGATTGGTGGAGGTCAGTTGTGTCTGAAAGCGATGACGAAGAGAAAATTTTGTAGGGCCATTCAAACCACCGCCTAATCACTTATATATAGACTGAACAAAGCCTGTATGTAACTTAGGTCTATCCTTTATGACGTCCAATCAAAATAAACTTCGTTGCAATAGAGAAGCCTGAGAGAAATGCGGAAAGTCTAATATTAGGCCAAACCCAACGATAAAAAAATTGTTACTTCTCTTACATCTTAGCAAACAAAACAGCAATTACTAAAGATTAAACACAAATTAACTTTAGTGCAGTAAAGCTGCTTACCAGTTGTTGCCTAAAGTCGCGTCTTCATCCCTGATGTCAACCTGCAAAAATAAGAATCAGTAAGTTAGAAAAATTCCAGTAATAGTTTCCTCTTTTGGGAGAGCATTCACTGTCTCAGCATTTTCTTGAAGAGACTGAGCAAAACCATGAGAAGCAAAAGCCGGGAATACCGTCGTCCAGACTGGAAATCAAACCGGAGATTATTAACTACTATACCGTGTTGTTCGATCTTAAATCAATGACAAACTCGCAATTGTTTCCACCAATAAACTGGCTGACATACAGAAAAGAAAATCTGGACTCGACCCGCGGACTGTGGGGAGACGAGCACCTGCTGTGGTCAGTGTCACAGCACATGGAGCATGACGGCAAGTCACTGCACCACGCCCCTCCACAGTCATTTATTTGTAATTGTTACACATGACGTCATACAAGTCAGAACACCTGTAACTACATGCTAATAATTACATCCATGTAGGCGTAGGGCACTGCAGTGGCTTGGCACGAGGGACTGGCAGGCAGTCCCCAGGTCGACAAAAAAGGAAGGCAGATTTATATCCTACGTCAGTATTTACCAACGAAGAAGAAAGGGCCCTCGTGATGCTGAATTAATTTTAATTCTAAATAAACAATACATTAAAGATGTCGTTGTTCTGGGTTTCGGCGCAGCGTATACTCGTTAGTAGATGCCAACGGTTTGGAGAAACATGCTGTCTCCATCTTCAGAGATAATGTCGACTGCGCGAAACTTTGATGGTCTATTATTTATGGATAATTTAATAGGCCTACTTATCCGGGGCAGGCCTAGAAGGAATAGGCCAATTCACTAGCACACTAGAAGAAATTAGTCCATAGCCTAAACAGAAATTACGCACTAAAATTTATAGACCTAAGCTTAATTATCAGTTTAGAGTTCTGGTATGTTCACCATAGGTCCTAGGTCTTTAAAGAACTGAGGCATTTGAAGAAAAAGGTATCGAAAGCCCTTCACAGTGTTCGTCAGAACTCTGTTAACAAACCCACGCAGCTCCAAAATATGATTCGACAATTGTGCCGTCGGTGCGTCACTAGGTGGCCTGCCAACTATCGTTCACAACACATTTCCGTCAAATAACGTGGTTACAGGCAACATACTCCCCACTACTCCATCTTCGTAGTCTATTAATCAGTTAGTGGTAAACAGTTAACAGATTGAAAGCTTTTAAACGTGTTTCCACCCGCTATTAAACCCTATTTTGAACAAGTTGACCCCAACACGGCTTCCCGCTCTATTTATCTAAGAACTACTGTTCTCACAAGGATTCTTAGGTTTTCCATGTGGTTTCTTACTTCTCATTTCGTTCTCTCGTCCAATTCAGAATTTTTGGTGTAACTGCCTAAAACATTAAGTGAAGCGTGAAAATTACGAAGCCTCCCATAACGTAATTTTCTCCAGCATACTTCGTTAGCCCATATTTATTACACACAAATGTCTTCTTCAACAAGCTGTTCATTTCACACCCGAAACAGAGTCTGATATTAACTGACTCAGTCGAAGGTGGTCATTCTCCCAGATGCTGACCGACGCCTTGCTCACATTTCATTGTTTCCACAGTCTTCCTCAGTACCTTCAAATGAACACATACAATATCTTAAAAGGGCCCACGCCGCAACTGCTGTTCTATTCATCAGTGTCGTCTCCGAAGGCCCGGGGACAGAACTGTCACTGCGTCACGCACGGTCGGCAATGACGCACTTAACAGGTGGCAACCGTTGCGTTATTACAGTTTCGTAATGACTTGTAATGGGGAACACGTGCAGAGATTCACATTAGTGCGTGGCCTGGTGGGTGCAGAAGTAGGGTGGGGTCGGGATGAAAGGGGGACGAAGCCCAAACCAGGTTTACCTGAACGACAGCGGTTGGCGAAATTCGAGTGAACTGTATTTAAATATCTGAGAAGTCTTCAGGCTTAGACCCCGGTTTGTAGTCAATTGTCTTTTCAGTCTTGGGTAATAACATGTAGGACGGGCTGGGCTGCCGACGTTTCGGAACATCCACTTTTATTTTCCTGCCCACTACCATACGTATTTTGTACCTAGGGATGAAAACTCAAATACCAAACATTGTGGCAGGCCCCATGTCATCCTCGAAGAAATTTCAAGGAAACTCTTCTTCATATCCAACATTGATCTTCCGTGGTTTCAGCCTGTTCCGTTCTCCAATGCAAGTCTCCAGAAACTGTCTCACACAAGGTCATCACTGCTTCCCGTCACATCCTACCGAAATCAAATCACAGTGCAATAATTCTGATGAAGGTGAATGTCGATTAGGGCATACTCCGAGTCTCCTATCCAGCAATTACGACCAGCTCCTTTCACTTACACCAATTTGTACCTCGTATGATACATACCTGAGAGATTACTTTTATTTCCAGGAATCCAAAGACTTTTTTCCAGTCACCAGGCTTCAGTGTTGTTGCTGGAAAGGTAGCATGATGTAGGACTTTCTGAATGCACCCAGCGCATGTAAATTATTTGTGACGCGCCTTCCTGATGCGAGTTTGATGTTAGAGACGACAGATGTTGCCAATATTCAATCGCAGTGTTGCGGAAAAAAAATAAAGCATGTTCATGCGTGAAGCGAATTGACATTTTTATAAAGCCGATTACACGGCTCAAGCAATCAAACTCGCATTATAAAAAACACAAAGCGGTCTCCCCATATCGCTTCTAAAATTCTGCAAGATACAGACAAAAGTTTTAAACTTAGTCACCACTGGACAATTTACACGAAAATTTCACTTAATCAAAACGCCAATGCTTAGTTGCAGATTTTAGCTGTCCTTGTGACGAAAGAACATGGCTCGAATATAATTTTGTAACACAGTTGCTCTGAGAATATACTTACCTATGGGGAGGCAAACTAAGAGAACTAACTAACTAACAAACCAACCAACCAACAAGTAACTCCGCGGAGCAGAGTCGTTGTTGAGCAGCTGATAACACGCTCAGTAAATAAAAAAGATTCATTACTATGTTTAAAACGACCTCCACATCATCACAACGTATTTCCCTAACAGCAATTTTAATATTATACTCCCATCTACATCTAGGTCTCTTCATTTCAGTTTTTCCAAATTAAATGTTGTGACCACTTCTTATCACCCACCTTTATATATCCTGGTAATGTTTCGTGAAGCATTGGTCTACAAATTGAACAAAGAGATAACGAACGTTGGTCCACAGAAAGAACATAATATACTTTATCCTAAAAGTTTTATAAAAGGGAATGGATCCCTAACAACACAACCTGCAAGCAGACAAAGGGAATGCTTAGTATTCTCTACGTGCAAAAAGAGTGCCAAAAAGGTGCTTTCATGACGTCTATCCTAAGATCTATCGTGATGACCGCGTCGATCATTAGATTATATCAAAAGACAACTTTTCGAAGCTGCGTCAATATTACATCATTAGCCTGCTTTTTGTCTTCAGACGCGAGGGAAAAAAGTGAAGTTGCATTGTGACTTTCAGTTCTTCTTTTAGAAACTCTTTCCCCGACAACATGATTTATTTATGTTGCGTAATTAATGAACCGGGCGAGATTATCCGTTGAACAACTGCGAAAAACAGTCACTTCATTCAAAGTGGAGTTTCATTTGCAAAGCAAATGCCTAAAGCGCAGATCCGTTACTTTGTGGTACTACCGAGGCTAATAGGATACATCGCAGTCCAGAAATTAACATTGGCTTATATCAAATAATACCGATTTATTGTGCGACTAATGAACCCAGTTCGATACGTAATAGCTATTGTAATGCAATCAGTGTGTAAACCTCGCTGTTTTGTGTTGTCTACGGTAATTTCATTAAACTATTTTTACTACTGAAGACTAGGATAAGAACACGGATAATGATGAATTAATACCCGATATGTGCACTGAAAACATTGGTTTATTTGTTATTTTATACGAATTTTCTTATAAACAGTGCCTTTTATATTTTCATTATTTCTAACAACATCCAAAAACTTATAAACTTATTTATCCACATTTCGAAATTAGGTGAGTGCATTCACAACCACAAATTACGATGTTTTTCGTGTAACATTTAACACAATTATTTCAGAAGTTCGTTGCGTCGGGTCGCATGTTTTCCGTGACACTGCTTCAGCTAATTACGTCAGCTGATAACAGTGACATGGGTCCCAACCACGCCTCTCACAGGTGCGCACCCGCCCACAATCTGTTACACTTTGACCTAACTACACACGAACCTATATGCAGTGGACCAAAAATCCGCATCACTCCGACCTTACAATAAATGTAGGGTCACCCAGAACCCGTGCTAAATCCTTAAAGTGTTGGCGTAGTTCATAAAAAATGGGGAATGTACGCAGTGTGTAATCAGACGTTGACCTTCAGTCTTTAGACAAAGTAACCACGGGATCCTAGAGACCCAGAAGATCACCCACCCAGCCACACCTTATCACTCACATATTTACGCAAAGTGCACATTATTTTTGTTCTACTTTAACCAAAACTGGAATGCATTACAAGATTTTAGTTACAGTTCCCAAAATCAAATTTAATGAGTATTTGTTCAGTCAATCTCGAGTTTTTAATGTGTACGGACAGACAGATGTACTGAATGATATAACAGACAGAGCAGGGATGACAATGCAATGAAAAATACGACAACAGGCTGGTCTCATAGGTTGTCCAAGAAATCTTAATCTTACAACAGAAACAAGATGACTCACAGCCCGAAATACACTGATCAAGAACAGATTTCATATGTAAGATTTAAGGTTCTCGCGGAGGCGAATATGGAGATGCTTGCTGCCTCCATCATCGACCTGATGATACAATTTTAAGTATGCGAATAAGACATAAAGAGGGCTCTTAAATCCGTCACAATTTCAGTTTGCGACAGGGTGGCATACAAACTAGTCTCATATCACGTATAGACCTACGACGACTCAGAAATTTTAGATGATCCAACTTCTTCAATTCGCAAAGTTCTAACTGATACTAAGACACTGCACTGATCACACAACATAACTCCAGGTAATAATAACAGCAATAAAGCAAGGGTTGCTGATGCCTGTTAGGACGCGTATTCCGTATCAGGACGTTCCTGAGTTTGACTCTAGGATTTGAGGTTTATTCGTGGTTTGCCTTCCAAATTCTCCCACATCGTCATCTCCATATTCTATCTGACGTTATTTGAACTTCAAAGTTCAGAAAATACCGCCAGAATAACCAGACAATATTTTGCCACGAGTCTGCTACGTATACAAAGGAAAAACGTTAGATTTAGTGCAGTTTCATACGGAAACAGCATTCCGCGGCACCTATATTAGACAAACCAAGGTAGTTGTTAGAACGTTATGAAGAAGTGTTAGTGACAGTTCGTATACAGACAGATTATTCCCATATAACAATTAAAATTCTGGCATAAGAATGATATATCAGCAACCAATTAGCTTGCTAGTTGACGAGGATTTGAAGTCTAACCTGCAGGACTAGTTGTCATTTAACATAAAGCAAAACAACTTCCCTCATAATTCATCACCCTGACCGTACGTCTTGCAGCAAAAGAAAGCTACGTGATCGATATGCGGAATCGACCATGTTGGTAGAATCAGTGTGACAAGTGACATATCGAACAGCGTGCCCACGTAACTTATTCACGAGAGGTAGCTATAAGGACTCGACTCCAAGAATTGCCTGCCTCTGAGTCTGGCTGCAGTTCTAATGTTCATCAACTACAGACAGGGCATGCACTACGCATGGAGACGCTGAAAAATACATACATTTTAGTCGGCTAATTAAAAGTAAATACTTAGAAGGAAGGGATAATAACAGCCCAGGATAGTGTCCACTGGCGGAGAGTTGTGAACACAGCAATGATCCTTTGGGATGCATTAAATTCAGGAAACTTTATGCCAAGTTGATCGACTTTCAGCTTCTCAAGCGGATCTCTGCTCTACTAAGTCAGTCAGTCAATGACAGTCTATCAATTAACGAGATTAAAACATTATGCCATAAAAAGAACCAAGGAAGTTGTCTTAGATTTCAGATATAAACTAGATACGTAAGATTTATGCGCATGTCACATCAATAAAACTGGGGAACAGTGAAAATGTAAATGCTGATAAATGATTTGAACATAGGCGAATGACAGTAATCATAAATAAAAATAAATATACGCCCAGGCCTCATTAAGTTTAATTTACCAAAAAAACTTAAATTACTTAGATCGAATTTGTAGCAGGGCCAACTCGAAAGGTCATCTTATCCTACTTCAGTCTCAACCTGGATGGCAGTTATTCTGAAGTATTTCGTTATCAGTTGAAGGCATCGTAAATGAATCAAACCATTACTCTCTCGTCATTTTTCATTATCATCCTCTAATTTCATTAGATGCTACATGAACCCTTCATCAAGCGTCGTTAAATAACCAACAGTAGCATCCCGTATCTACAACATATTTATTTGGATACTTTCACTTCGGTTTATAGAAATGCACTACAGCTTCTAATTAGGTTTAAGTGCAGCTCAAAAAATTTTAATTTTACAGCAGTTCTAAAACCACGGCTTATCATATAAGTAATTTATAAAAGACGTGATATAAAAATCTCGGTAAGAAGACGTTTTGATAGCCTGCACCCTGTAATTAAAGACAAATACAGGACAACATTAAGCCTAACTGACTACATTCAGGCTGCGTGGAGGAGATGAGACAAACAGAACTTGTCGAGAAACCTGAGCATGCGACCATTTTCGAAGGTAATCGTCGACAGTAGGTGATATTCAAATTTATATTGGGGAGGGGGATATGTTCCGAATTGAAATTCGAGTTTCTATGAATACGAAGAAGAATTTTTGGATTCCATTGACCAGCTGAGCGACTATCTGCTACCTGGCGTTTATTGGGTTCGTCAGCAATAGATCTGTATGTTCAGTACATGGATATGAAAATTGGAAACGAATCTGTTCAGGTGATACCCTTAGTGTCAGCGCACTATAGCTTCGCCGGTCTGACCACAGCACCCATTAGCGATGCGGGCCGAGCGAAAGGTAAAAAGTGAAAAGGCATTGCACCATGGAGTGGGGGCGCCTTAAACACGTGTTACAACACAGAGCTCCCACAATCATCAAACTTGCAAGACAGCGCCCTGCGACAGTGGCACAAGTCACATAATCCTCACTGGAATTCGATCATTTCTTTCAGGTTAATTGCCACACGATTAGGCGTCCGTTACGAAGCAAGAATGCTACATCAAACAGTGACTGATTTCCTTGTACAAATGTTTACAAGAGACTGTACTGTGAAATGTTACTACAGAATTGAATAGACTGTGGCAGAATGGAATGAAACTGGGAGCCTGTAGTGGGACATAACATTGATGGAAACGGAATAGTAGAAAATGGAAATAAATAAATATAAAATATAAAATTGGCTTAATGTAGAACAAAACAAAATTAATCTGGTATATGTGAGTACAAAGCAGAAAATAACTAATTTAAATAGATTTATGGTTTACTTAACGATGCTATCAGTAACACTTGCACTATACGACATCGTATGATAAGATGACTGATAAAAAATGAATTGAAAATGATGTGTAAGGAAGCGATAGTAGCCTAATTTAAGATTCTATCCAGGTATTTACTTTGAGGCACTGAGGAAAATCTGTCAGGTCAGATAGTCTCAGGTCCGAAATTCGTTAGTGGGACCTCTCGTATTCAAAGTAGAAGAGATAATCACTTAGCGGAGACGTTTGGCGTAACTAAATAGAATAGAATCAGAGTACAATAATGTAATAAAACGGAACACAACATAATACAACAGAGCAACAGAAGGCAAGTAGAACAATATTAAGTGTATAATACGATAGGACAGAACGCTACTGAATAAAACAGAATAGCCTGTTAACAAATATGTTGGATTCCGGTTAACTGGGAAACATCGGGACTAGAACACTTTGCCCCAACTATGCGAAGTTCCACGTAAAGAATTAAAAAGTTTTGTTCTTTAAGATTTGTCCCAAATAAACGACTGCCCAGATTAACCGATGGCCCAATTAACCGGAAACTACTGTATTAAAACTATTTATCAATAATAACAGACATAGGTACCAGCAATGGCAAGACTCCTACTGAAAACTATTTCCTCTGATATTGTATGTTAGCTCTAAAATTTCTTAATTTCGCCGTGACTTTGCGGCAACTTCTCCGACCTCCTTGTAAACCGTGTAGTCTACTGATCGTCTTGCAGGGGTAAATTAAGAAATACTCTGCATTGTCGAAGCACAGTTACCTTTAAGTTACTACGTATATTTTGTATGGAGAGCGCGATTTTAGACTGTTCGCGCACTGAAACCTCTGGTTCAAATCCCGTTCAGGACACGAATATAACATACAACGTGCCAATATTTCTGCAATATTTTTGCGATAAATCGGTCTCGAATACAAGTTCTGCCGAACGTTTAACAAATTAGGTGTAGTGAAAATATTCATCCTTAAAAATACTGTGGAAAAGGACTGACTATGAAAGAAAAACTGGGAACTAAATCGGCACTGATAGAAACCCACAATTCTGCAGCAAGGCTAGCGGCTATACACCATTAAAACCAAAATGCGGGTTTTATGGAATGTTACTTCAATATCACTATCAACACAAAGTAAAAATTCCAGTTTTTGTTTCCACACACTGGGCTGTAAAGATACAACTTTCCTTCTGTAAGAAGATTGTGAGAACTTTTGAAGTTTTAATTTCCATTGATATTAATAACACGAATAACAATAATATATTTATTTTGGGTTGTTTCTATTTCGATCGCTAAACGTCAGAATCTTCTAATGACTAGTGAATAGCCTATTCTAAATGCTAAATGCATTGCTGGCCTATAGGCTAATAACATTATGTTATTATCCAACTGTCAGCATGCGTCTGCCACTGAAGCAGTTTAAGGATAATAACGAATTATAAAGGTGTGCAAAGTACAAACTTCGGTCCGGATATAATAATTCTGTTGTTTTGATGCTCCCTCTAAGCAATAAATTTATTATAAACAGAATACAAGTAATAGATGCAATCAATATTTGTGAAAGCAATTATACGAATTTACTGATACACTATAAGTCTATTCTAATCATTCCTGTTAGAAACAGGTTTTCCGATAAACTATCTGGTTCTCGAAATAGACTGATTTTTCAGCTCTCTTCTCCAGCCTGGGTTATACTGTATTCAGTTATGTAGGCCTACGTAATAGCTGTAGCTTCCTCAAAGATAATCACAATCAGAAGGCAGATTTCTGCAGTCAACATTGCTAGTGAGCATGCAACGGCAAACATTAGGTTCCTTTGACGTAGATATGACTTTCATTGCATCATGTTACGATCTCTGCGGATTATTTCCACGAAGATAATTCACCGGGACCACAGTGAATGGCTACGAGTCGAAATGTTGCAATCCAAGTGTGATTGCTACTTTAAAACCTATGTTTAATATTAGACGTGATTTAACAAAACGATTACTTCAGCCTTACGTTAGTATATAAATTGCATAATCATATTTATGTATTTTTAAAATCAATAGACCTAACCCCGAACTGTGAGATCTTTCCAAAAATGGTTCTTCGTTTCGTAAACTTTTTGGATTTATAATCCCTTACTCTGGCACCGACGAATTATCTACGTTATGACAAATTCAGGCTCACTCTTAAGACGGAAGCTCTTTAAAATTGCAAACATATGCTTATGGGGGTCACAAACAGCAATCAACATATATATATATATATATATATATATATATATATATAAAAAGGAAAACTCACAGTGGCTAACTCCTTGACTAGATGATGATAGAGATCTTAAAGAGAACTCGATGCTTCTTTATTGAAAAATCAACTGCTTTAGAAAATAATCACTCTTTACTGTGATAATAATAATACCCGAAAGAAACTCTTGTGACAAATACAGAGTTTCTGATTGTAAATTCAGGTGGTATATATAATTATCACTATGCTGCAAAAGATTATCATCCACTGATTACATTGACCGAATTTAAACAAATTTCACATTCATACATTTCGATATTGGGTGACTACATGTACATTCCTGTCGTTACGATCCGCCATTACTAGACCAAAGTGATGGTAGATGTCACAAGCACTCGACCTCCGACACATGCACTGAGGCCGTTGTTGCTCCAAGCTAAGCTGGCAACATAATGTGCAGGGGAAGACATCAAAGACCCGTTGCCTGGCGACCACTTCACAACACGCGTGGAGGATGGACGAGGCCAGACGTCATTGGTCAGCAACCTGCATGACTCCTTGCCCGCCATCTTGCACAGCATAGTCCAAACTATCACGTACCGGGGAGCTGTGCTGAAGGCCTCCAGACACCTTCCTTTCCTTGTGTAAGCCTATACGGTTTTGGAGAAACACAGATCTTTCTTCCTAAAATTAACTATTTCTGTGCCTGATAATGCCTGGCTATATATTATTACATCATACGCGTTTGTGTACTTTACAGGCGCGTTTTGGCAACCAATGTCATCAACACCGTTTCGCAATAACTGGGGTCACATAATCCTTAAATTATACAGTCTCTTTCAAAACCGTATCTGACATGAAACACAGCCGATACACTGTTCTTATCCATAAACTCCAGTGCTGACATCTATTTATTATTCTAAAATGTGGGTGTCCCGTTCGCGCTGTGTTATCACTCACAGCGTTCTACAAATAAGATCTGAGGCTTTCATGGCGAATAAATGCATCAACGCTGATGGACATAGAGCAGGTCTCCAAAATGTTGTTTTTTTAGCCCAAATCTGACGCGGCTGGTTATCTAAGAGGATTCTGGAGCGTTTTACGGATTTTTGCATAAACACCCGTTCATTTTTATATATTATTTTTACATTAAAATCCATTTGGGGCCACTCTTTCTATTGAAGATTCTCTAATTTAAAATAATATAATTTTACTATAAGAAAAATAAAAATTCTTTTACCTCAGCAAATAATTAGTATTATTTCACAAAAGCCTCATTCCTACAGTAGGCCTATATATTTTGTTGGTGGCGAAAGTTTGTGTATAGCCCCGTCGTTAACATTCGGAGCGACCAGACTTAAAACACGTGTCAGTGCGCGTCTCTCAGTGATTTGAAACTTTCTGTATGATGACGCTTAATCTACGTAATGAACTGGCTTGAAACTAGGTACAGCAGGCTACTGCGATGCTAATGAAACTCTAGAATCGCTGATACAGACAATGCTCATTTTGCAGGATGGAGACCGTCAGTAAGAGCGACTCGCTGTGTCGTGTGTGTGGGGACAAGGCGTCGGGGAAGCACTACGGGGTGCCGAGTTGCGACGGTTGCAGGGGCTTCTTCAAGCGCAGCATCCGACGGTACGTGCTGTGGGGGTGGTCCAACGTTTAACTTTATAATTACTGCAGAATACCAACTTATCATCATTAGGCATAATATCCCATAATAGTGGACACGCTTACTGTCATTCAGTTAACATGTAATCTTCTCTAATTCCATAGCTCCATGATACAGAAAAAATTGTCACCTGAATAAGAAAATCATGAACATTCATCGAGGTCTTAAAAATCCTGCTATTAAAGCTTAGTTAATTTCAGAACAAGTTATAGAGAAATTATTTGAAACTAAAATATATTTACTAATACGGGAGTATACAAGGAGCTGTTCATAAATATTATATTCATCACACAGTACTGTTAGAATTATTAAATTGGACTATTCGAAAAATTCAATGTAGTGCAAGTTGAGTATTTTCAACCACAGTAAGTCGGTATATATTTTTAAAAAGTTGCATTCAATAACATTTCATACATGATAGTTCCTGAGAAGCCGTAGTATTTTCCAAATAACTGTCTCGTTTATGGTTTACAGTAATCTTGACTACGTGTGTAAGGAGAGCGGACGTTGTGTGGTTGACGTCACACGGCGTAACCAGTGTCAGGCCTGCCGCTTCAACAAGTGTTTGCAGGTTAATATGAAGAAAGATGGTAAGTCATCTCAGGAATCACTCTGTATGCCGTGCCGGAAAATATTGTGATAGAACTCTGACACAAAATTCAGTGTACTTCAATAGACCTGCATCCTATATGACTGAGTACTGCGACTGAGGTAGGGCCTACGCTCTGTTACATTCTAATACGTCAAAGAATGTGAAGAAGAAAATGTCTCGCTTTTCATCATAAATTTCAGCAAATGAAAGCACGTGATAGTCAAATCTATGAATATGGGGCATTGATACTCTGATACACTTACGTTTTGTTACGTTTTAATGGGTCATCGCCCTGATGATGGAGGTAACAAGAACCTCTGAAACGTCGGTAAACTTCTACCAGTCTACACAGCGCTACAACCAAACTCTTCAAACTCACAGCCGCGAAAACCTCAAATCCTACAGTAACCTGTTTGATTTTCATTGTTACAGACACATTCCCTATTTAAATATCCTAAATTGCTCATTTAGGCCTAAGTCACGTCTCTTATGTTACATCAAAACATCTTCTTAGGTACTGAAAGCTATGTTCGTCCCTCCAAGAGAACAAGGACGTTTCATTGTTACACAGAATTCGCAAATTGTGGTACGATAAAGGTCTTTAATGCTTCGAAACATATACAGGATGACAAATCGGATAACGGAGTAAAAATAAAGGTCACTGTTTCAAGACATCGCTAAAAAACAATGGTCTAGGCTCACACTAGTGCAAGATTTGACTAGAATTCAACAATAAACACATTAGAACAACAACTACCCAAGTGATGTGGCGTGGAGAACGCCTTTGGAACGTTCTGTGTACTTCAAAAACTACACCAATAGCAGTCTATTATTATTTCTGACGTTGAAAACGTCGATACACCGTGGTTCTGATAGCGCGGCTGAGTAGAGCTATCCTCGGTTCTAATGCCGCATGAGCGCTCTTCATGTAAAAAAAAGCGGTTTCTCGATCGATATGTATAGAAAATTCATGTGAGAACCCGCGATGTGTTGGGTAACCCGCTGCTCCAATATTTGACTTGATTGCCGCTAATATGACGTAGCAGACAAAACACATCCGACACCGTAACCACTCCCTGACGTATTGCAACTCGAGGGGAAACGCCTGTGTAGTTTCAAGCACACTGACACGACAATGCGTCACCCTTGAAGACGGCAGTGGTAAAGACGGAAGTGACTGTGACAATCAGCCACAGAAAAAAGATCTGCTATCGACAGCACATTTAATGCTAAACGTGTTGATGTAACAATCAGCACTTTGCAAAACGAGATTCCAGTGTACAGTTGATCCTCTACGACCGAAGGCAGGGCTGTCCAATGTACGAGGTGCGATCGGAAGGTTTCCAGACTGCGCGTATAAAAACCCGTACACTTATCTCAGGTATTAAATTCATCCATCACCCTCGAAGTAGTTCTCCTGGGAGTGAACACAACGATCCCAGCGCCGCTGCCAAGCCTGGAAGCATCCCTGGAAATCTTTCTTTGTCAGCCTGTCAAGCACCATCTGCGATTCTGCCTGAATCTCTTGCCAAAGACTCGCCAAAACGGCTACGAAAACTTATGAAATGCTAAAGCAAGCATTTGGGGAGTCCGCAATGGGTCGTGCACAAACTTTTGTGTGGCGTTCACGTTTTAAAAACGGTCGAACCTCTGTCGATGATGACGAGCGTTCTGGACGACCATTTTCGAGCACAACGCCCGAAAATGTTACGAAGATTCGGCAGGCCATTCACGAAGATCGACGTCGTACCATCAACGACTTGTGCGACATTGTTGCGTGCAGATGTGAGACGGAAGCGGCCGGCAAAGTGGCGCAACCACAACTGGCTGCTGCATCATGACAACGCGCCAGCGCACACCGCCCTCAAAGTTCGGCAGTTTTTGGCCTCAAACACCATGGCCGTCATCCCGCACCCTCCTTAGCTCCGTGTGACTTCTTCCTCTTCCCAAAGATGAAAATTCAACTAAAGGGGAGGAGATTTGAGACGATAGAAGAGATTCAGGCAGAATCGCAGATGGTGCTTGACAGGCTGACAAAGAAAGATTTCCAGGGATGCTTCCAGGCTTGGCAGCGGCGCTGGGATCGTTGTGTTCACTCCCAGGAGAACTACTTCGAGGGTGATGGATGAATTTAATACCTGAGATAAGTGTACGGGTTTTTATAGGCGCAGTCTTGAAACTTTCCGATCGCACCTCGTATAGCTCAATTAAAAACAAAAGTAGATGGCACAGCAGGGAGATTGAGCAGATTAAAACAGCGCCAACACGTAGGGTTATATTCGAGGGAGGGGGAGTGAACGGGCTCGATTCTCGTCCGAGGAACCATCTACCCGTATCTACAGTTGCGTGGTTTCCCTCAGTCTCTTCATGTAAATTCCGGTCAGTATCTTCAAGTGGGATATTAACATATTTTTCCAGTCATGACTCAAGCTCGCAATATTTTGATGTTTTAGTTACCAACGACCACAGTAGCTCATACCATAGAGTCTTGAATAATGGGATGATTAAATTGGAAAGGATGTTGAAGGAAGGTGTTTTGAGAAAATTTCATACTTCCCTGGAATCTGTCTTCAAGAATTTTTGTAAAACCACCGAAAGAACTTCGCGAGTGCCGGTGTCGTGGCCGAGGTCTAAACCAGTGGCTTCCACGACTATAAAGCCGAAATCCTAACTACTCGGCCTTTACATTCAGTCACGATCCGAGAGTCTCTGATATGGGGTAGTTGAGTAACCTAATACCGAATCAAGAATCAGAGCGGAGCACACAGTGCTGTTCAGACCAATGCGAACCGTAGAAACACTACAGAACAAAGCTGTGTTTGCTGAGTAACAAGGTAAATTGTAAGACGATGCGGGTTGCGTCTGACAGACTCCTCTGCCGAGTGCTTCTCGAAAGGACAAAAAAAGCTGTTAATGAAGGAAATGAAGATTTAAGACAAACATGGACACTGGGCGCAAAAGAGGCATAAGTGACTCGGCGGGCCAGACACCCATTTTCCTCGGTATACGCAATCGTACTAGCTGTCACCAAACTGAATGCTTCATGGCCACGAGGCACAGCGCTTCTAGCTTCGCCACAAGTAACACACCTGAATTAATATAGCTCAAGATAGGGACAGTTCAACACGAAAATAAACCTTCGAGTTCCATAAAATAAGGAGAATTTCTTGACTAGCTCAGCTTCTTAAGTTGTATTCTAGGTTAACAGCGCTACAACCCAGAAGACAGCCATTTTTGAATATTTGAAGTTTCTAGGGGATATGACGGTAAATCTCTAGTCTAAGTGTTTTAGAAATCGGCACTACAATGACAACAGTCAGCTTCGCGCTCCGTCTCAGTCATCCGCTGAGACAGGGTGGGGCTCAGATACACGAATGTGTCTGAGTAGGAGAGACATTCCTGCCCTGGTGTCCAACATGTACTTGAGGTTATGAAGCGACCGAAATGTCAAGCTATCTGTTACTTGTGTCACTCTTGCTACTCGGAAAGACAGCTACTGCTGATGGGAAACGCAGCTTCTGGTGCTGACGGCTCGAGCTAGTCACTTGTTTGCTTTGCTGGGGTACAATAACACGCCGCGGTGACAGGGCGCCAAATGATGCAACAACAATGGTTTATCATTGTCACCCCATCGATCCACCCAAGTGTCGGATAATGGGGGCAAAATGAGCACAAAATTCAATAACCACAACACAAGGGGCTCTTTCCCCAACTTGGGTCTCATTTACTTACAGTATTAAGAGGGAGAGACAAGTGTCGATCTTATCTGTCGGTCTCAAAAACGGGGCAGCGGAGGGGGGGGGAAATTGTGACAGTGCACACGAACTTCACCTATTCCTGTCCAGAAGGGCGCAAATTCTTGGAAGAATGAAATTCTGAAAGAGGGAGTGCCATTAGCATCACTTTATAAGTTTGTATCATAACAATAACATTAGGTTCTCCAGGCTTTGTGCCTCGACTTTCTTTGTCTGGAACATTATCGCCTGTTTTTAAAAAAAGTCTTTAAAATATCTTAAAAATCAGCTGCGCTTCGAATGGTGGATATTCACTCGTCTTCAGGCAAAAAAATAAGGTGGGGGGGAAGACACCTGTTTCCCGTGGAACCAGATTTTTGTCGAAATAAGAACAGAGGCACTTTCCGCATGCACGTGCCAACACATATTACCTATGCCACCTACGTCCACATATGGGTACCAACAATGACGTAGGCAAGGGTCATATAATAAATAAAATATTTCTTTATATTTATATGATGGCCACGGTGGTCTAGCGGTTAGAACACTGGCCTTGTAATCCTGGGGTCTCGGGTTCGATTCCCGGCGGTGCCCGAATTTATAACTTGTGTTGGGCAAGGCCGTGGTCTAGGCAACACGGAGTTATCCTCCGGGGGCTTCCCCGGTTTCTCCGTGGCATCCCAACAATTACTCCATTCACACACAGAAGAAGGCAATGGCAAACCACTTCTGGATCATCTGCCAAGAACGTATATGAACAGGTCCCAGTCCGAGAAAAGGATGGAAGGATCCTGTTCATATGGACCTGTCGTCAGACAGAACACTAAAAATTAAAAAAAAAATATTTATATACGTAGGAGAGGTTCATGTGTTTGCTACAAAACTGCAAGTATACAGCAATTTAATCTTATGCCATAATCATCACATACAGACGTCATAAAACTGACCAACTCTTTCTGGTCGTGACACAGAGACGTTCATTTTGCAGCGGTGCAACACGAGAGGGCGCCGCGGAACGCGCTGTCACATCACCATCACCACCACTACAGCGGGGCGCGGCGGTCACTATACCATCCGGGAGCTTCTCCTCCAGGCCTCCTCGACCTGCCGCCAGCTACGGCCGCTTTGTGTTCAGGACTCGGGTACTTAACGAGACTTTGTATAATCATAAGAGAGAATTACAGGGAAGAAATTGAAATTGAAAGCATAAGATTCGTGCAAATAATATCCACCAGGAAGTTTAATCGAACGCTTAATGAGGTCTGGAGAAACAATCAGAGAACCGAACCAATTTATAAATAAGACTACACTCTTTGAACGAAATTCCGATAGTTGTCGACCCTTAAAGCATTGTCATGCGAAGAATTATGAGACGGTGCTTTTGTAATGTGAGCGGACTGAACTGATGATGATCTGAGTGTAATTTAAATACCATATAGTTGGATGACTACTAGTCACTATCAGCCTATTCACGAATTCAGTAAATCAATCACTCAAGCCGTCAGTTTGTTATTCTGAATTCGACTTTATAGGATGCTGTTAATGTGGATTGTCTCTTTCTAAAACAGGCTAAGACAGCTTTGACTTGCTCATTTGATGTGTGAGTCTTACTGTCAGGGCTGCTAAAATACAGTCGCTCTCTTGTATGAGGCCATACAATTCTGTAAACTGGCGAGCAGAAATCCACGGTAGTTACACTAACGGGCCGAATTTGTCTAAATAACATTCAAGAACTCAGAACTGGTTGAATACAAGAGTCGAAATCCAGTGTACGTGCAGTTCCATACGAGGGAACTTCCATAGTTTCTGAGGCAGTGAATTGCGTTTTAGTTATGATGAGGAGGACTTCGGATCGTATTTGAAGCCCTGCTTATTGTTACGAAACTTGAATTGTTGCAGGGGCGTACAGACGCCAGCTGCAGCGCTGTGTACGGGTCTGCAGCATAACACAGCTGCAGCGGCCGCAGCTTACCTTCACCAACAGCTTCTCGCCTATAACCCGGCAACCGTTGCGACCGGTGGACTGCCGTTCGCTGCCATTAAACAGACGGCGACTGGGTTCGCGGCGCCATTAGGTGAGCACGACAATCGCCTAACGGTGCAGTCCATTACTGCATTTGAGTGAGTAACGAACGAAGTCTTAAAGATTTGGGGTTCTCGCGGTAACGAGTAAAATGGCCGATGCCTTCATCGCCCTGATGATAGAGGCAGTAAGTACCTCTACAACGTCTGGTAATATCTACCAGACTACACGATGCTGCATCTTCTCAAACATTGAGAAAGAACTCAAATCCGTTTTCTACCACTAGGTTTTCCAAGTGTTCTATTTATACCCTTTAGGGCTTTAAACAAATTGCGTGCGCATTATAAACCTCCCCGAGGGTGATTTGCCTATTATTACTATTATAGATGGATTAACTGAATTAAATTATTAGGTTATAAGTGGCCTTGGTTGGCTGTTGTCAGGTACTTATAAATGAATTATTAATATCTTCTTCTGTATGCTCTGCTCTATTGTTACATAATTGAAGATTTTTCTCTTATAGCATCACGCCATTAAAGGGCGTACGTTGTGGAAGGTTCAGTGACGAAAAGGTTTAAAAAAGAAATTGATGAATGCTGACGTACAGCTGAAGAGATAAGCTTACGTTGTAACGGATAGACGATATTCTTAGTTTTCACAAATTTCAAGATCAAAAACTTTCTACTTGATCCAAAAAAATTTGTTTCAACTAATGAACAAGGGAACTCTTCTCAGGTTTACAGTTTCACCTCCAGTCATTAGGATCACCACCTTTGTCTCCTAACAATGCAACAAGCAGTTACCATCATCATCATCAGCAGCATCAACAACAACATGGTCGAGCAATGACGTCATCAGCTGCAAGCGCCAAGGAAGACGAAGTAACTAGTTCAGAAGAAGCGAAAGCCTTCACAGAAAATAATAATGCAGAAATCAAAGGTATGAAAAGTTTTCTTGCTTCATACCCTTAGGCAGAGGCCGTTTTTAGAAGGCAGGATTTGAGAATGAACAGAGAGAAAAGCTAAGTTTTAAGCCTGATATTCGATCCAGGTAATTACTTAACACGAGTGCGAGCTGTGACCACACTCAGTCCGCGTCCGGTCAATGTGGACGGCTGTAAGAGCCCGAACCTAATCAAAGCGAACAGTAAATGTGTTCATGTGTTTGTTGTTCAAAAGCTCGTAACGACGCCGCCAAAGCAGTTAAAATTTAGTAACAACAAACCCCGGCGTGACTTTGATCAAGAAAATGTAAACCCGTCGCCAAGCGTCGCGACGCCAACAACAGGCTCCACAATTAACGCAGATGAACTTCAGCATTTCATTGGAAATGAATCTTGAAAACTACGCCAAGACTAGTCATTTTTAGAACTGACAAACCTCGGATGACACCTAACACAAAGATGCGAATCCAACGCAGAGCGTCACGACGCCATTCGTTGCGACGCTCCATATAATGCCATATTTGTCACGATGTACCTCGAAATACCATCGGACAAGATGTTGGAAAATAGGACGGCATGCATCGCGACGCCCATTGTGACTAAGCCTAAATATAACAAACTTAGTGTAGGAGAGACTCCGGATGCCAATGGACACGATGTCACAAAAAACGCCGTGTCAAAATAACCCTGAAACCGAGTATTAAATGTAAGCGTGGCTTAACTTCCAAACGAAATACAAGATTCTGATAAAGGTAAGGTATTTTGAGATAACCTGAGGGAATATAAGCTACGTCAATTAACCTGAACTAACCTCAAGAAACATAATCAAACGTAGTCTAAGGTAACGAAAACAAAACTAAACCCAACATAACCTACGCTAAGTAAGCACACGGGTCAACTTCTGTCTTGTTGGTCTTCTAATAGATCCATGCGACGGAGGCTACCGAGTCAATGAAGGTGAGACGTTGACACCCACGCCATCTCTGAGCCGGCAGTACTCACTACGTCCGCTCGACCTCACCTGTCTCACCCTCCTTCCGGCAGAGAATGTTTATGAATCGGCAGCCAAGTTGCTCTTCCTGGCAGTGAAATGGGCACGAAGTATCCCCTCATTTCTACAGGTATAGCTTAAAAACAGTAAGCACTATATTTCGCTTTTGGGGTTTGTAGTAATTTGTTCCGTCCTACTGCTTCATCTCTCTTAAGTCCAAATATTCTCTTCTTCAACACACTGAATGTAGGCTGTGTTATTCCATTTATTTCACACAAAATGGCTGTTTAAAGTAATTTTACTTAGGTTCTTTAGCATATTGGAGTTACTTAATACAAAGTATGGACATTATGTGTTGCAGTTGACGTTTCGCGACCAAGCCATCTTGCTGGAAGAGGCATGGAGTGAGCTATTTGTACTGAGCGCCGCGCAATGGGCGCTACCTGTTGACGAGGGTAAGAACTTGTTCAGTAGGTGTCAGTTGAATTCAGAGGCACATTTTGAAGTAAAACACTCTTACTGTTTAATACATCCTCTTAAATGTGTGCCACTTGAAAGATTTAACTTCGTTCTACGAAGCACAAAAACACAACAAGTCAATTCCCTGCCTCGACAGGTAGACATGTACGTAAAGTAGTAAGCGACCACTAACTAATCACAGATTCTATCTCCAGTTGGAATGGCATTTTCTTATGTTTCATGTCAGAATCGCTGGTAAATGGGGCGGTGGCTCCGGCATCACGGCACGAGGTACTCGAGGAAGACGCCCGGCGTCTGCGAGACACAATCTCACGGTTCGTGCTCCTAAGGGTCGACCACACAGAGTTCGCCTGTCTCAAGGCCCTGGTTCTCTTCAAGGCAGGCACGTATTGATACCAGACAGTCAAGTGAACTACACCACGAGGAATTTATGAGCAGATTTAATGCGTGGAAATGTCTGCTGCCATGCAACCCAAAAATCCCCTATCTTCATATATATTCTATCTAAAAACATAAGATTTAAATACAAGCCTACAAAAGTATAATTTAAAGTTTTATGCAGACGTTAAAATTGGTTTCTCAAGTTAGGAAAAACACAGACTACGAACTTTTGATGAAGTACTGAGAAGAATATCTGGACCTAATGGACAGGAAGTAACAAAACCATACACAAGATTGGACAACGCATTTTTACGTCCAATAATAAAGAATGACAAACATTGTTTTGAAAACAAAATACCGCTGATACAGCTGTTTGGCACTTTGCATGTTAGATTTTAATAGCTCAGTCAGGATAGTGACTAGCTACGGGCTGGACGGCCGGGGTTTGATCCCCGACGGGGACAGAGGATTTTTCCTCTAGCCTCTGCGTCCAGACCGGCTCTGGGGCCCACCCAGCCTCCTCTACAATGGTACCGGGGTCCTTTCCCGGGGGTAAAGCCGGCCGGGGCGTGATGCCGACCACTCACCCCCATCTAGTGCCGAGGTCAAGGAAGAGAGGAGCTATACCTCTACTCACCCCAAGCGCCTACATGACGTGTAGTGGGACAAACTTTACTTTACTTTACTCAGAAACAGTGCCTACTTCTGTAGGTACTATTAACATATTTAATAATATTTCCCCGCTACATCTTGACACTTGAATTCTTTTCCCTTCATCAATGAAAATAAGACCGCCGTGAAAGAGTACAAACGTATGAAGTCATTTATTTATTGTCTAAAACGCAACACGGTTAACACCCGTGGAGCTCATCCTACTATACAGATTCACATGAGCGTCCTCCCACCTCAAATGTTCGCACGACCCTATGTATGTGTTATTAATGAAAAGAAGTTAAAAATAAGAAAGACCGACTGATCTCTAGTGACATCATTTTCAGACCACGTTCTGTCAAAATTCGCGAGTTCTTTTAAGTTAATCTACTAGGGGAGGGCTACAGTAGTTACTTGTAAACACATTTTCTGAGTAATCGCAAACAATTCCGAATATTTAACTCACCGACTAGTCAACTGCAACATGCAGGCGATATTAAGTTGGCAACCTTTTTTCAGAGAGCCGCGGACTGCGTGATGCAGCGCATGTTGAACTCCTGCAGGACCAGACTCATGTGATGCTGCACGAGTACTGTGCTGCCAGACACAAAGCAAGATTCGGCAAGCTACTGCTGTTGCTGCCATCTGTCGGCAGCCTGAGCAGGCAGAGTCTGGAAGAGCTCTTTTTCAGAAAGACAGTCGGCGATGTTCCCATAGAAAGACTCCTTGGGGACATGGTCAAATCCGCCTCGGGCTAGAGCGAACTTGAGTGTCTTATGGGCTGAAAATTCGTCATGATTTTGAAGGACGCATTTATGGGTGCTGTTCGTTTCTCAAAGATCAATAACCAGACATTTTTATCATTTGGCGATTTTAATCCATTTCTAGAATAAACAGTGCTTATTTTTAATCACCTTTACTACGGTATAGAAAACGGAATGCATTTCCATGGACCCTAATTTCAAAATAGAGAGGCTTACAGATGTATATAATAGAGTGGGCAAGAAATATTTGACATATTTAAAACTTTATTTTCTAAAACACACTAGTATTACTATTGTCTCATATGTGCTTGTAAGATAAAATGAACCGGAGTGGTGTGTAAATACAGAGACAGCAAGATTCCAGAACACTGTGCATTTATTCCGTTAAATCATTTCGGCTCAGACCCCAGAGCGTTCTTTTGCCGGACAATATGAAGTTACGCCTTTAGCGTAGTATTCAACTGTATTAGGAACTGAACATCACTTAGGACCACGCTGAACGATGACGACGACTTCACATTTCCTTACGCGCTCCAATTGGTCCAAGAACAAAGTGAAAAACTATACACGAACAAGGATGAAATTTCCAAACACGTTTATTTTTATAACCGTGGTGATGGAGGCAGCACGCACCCCAGTAACGTCAGTAAACCTCTACCAGGCTATACGGCGCTACAACCTTCTTCCCAAATGGTTCTTGTTCCTCCCTGTCTGGTAACATCCAGTTACGAGGAATAATGCGCTAAATATAACGAAGACAATCAACATCATCCTCGTCAACAACAGTCTAAGAAAAGGAGTAACAGACTTGTTCAAAGAAGTGTTTATTTATTATTATACTGTGCACTATATAACAGGAATATGGCTGAGCACCTTTGAATGTGTCTTGATTTATACATGTATTGAACACGTACGTATGCAATTACTCTCTATATATATTTTGTGTTTGACTGGACTTTATAACCATTGGCAGAATAACTGATGACAAGCAAACAGAAAAGCTACAATACAAAGAGTTGCCCAATTCAGTAAACTAAATGACGCTACCGTTGAAGAAGACTTTGATGTTTGTAGGTTAAACGTGCAAAATCGTGTACATGTTAGAAACACTAGACGATTCCGTCAACATAAACTTTTCGATTGACTCACTATATCCATGGTGGGAGAAGTAAGGTCAGTCATGCTTTCGCTGATGATTGACCATCTTCCACCACACACTTCCTACGTATGAATAGGCTTTGAACTCGAGTACGGACAACCGAATGTAATTAAGTTTTATAGTGATAAATTTGCGAAGATATGTAATTATTTTCAGTTTTCACTTACATAGGGCAACTTTTTCTACCACGTTATGTAAGAGCACTAAGCCTAGAATGTTTTTGGATTATTCTCTAACACTTGTGCTAGAATGTTGGTTAAACTGGTTTTTTAGCTCGCTTATATAAACATGCAAAATAAGTTGAATAAATGGATCTTACCTCACTGTAGTATGAATTAAACATGTTCTTTATGATAAAAATTACGTCACACGCAGAGCATTTACATTTTCGTCCTCCATTTCACTACACTCCACCTTTCCCACCATGGACTGTACCACTGCCGAGACATTAAGAATGTTACCATAGAAGAAACAGCCTACTCATACATTCACTCATTTGAAATAAATAAACAGAACATACCTTAGCAGAAGACGTTACTTTGATGATTAGTCTAACAAATGCCTCTCCTGCAGTCCTTGTGATAGAACTTTTATTACCTTCTTTCACTACACCACACTCAACTACTGTCACCACCTGACATGTGAAAGACGATACGAATCACTGGAAACGGAACTGACGTGCCTGTGAAAAAGTAACAAAATCGAATCGCTTGGCATTCCACGTGATCAGTTTGACACAATGAGAATTAAGTCTATCGAGTCAAACCTAATTTTCGCCCCTTGTTCTGTGAAGTATTGTATTATTAAAAATTTATATCGGGCCATTATCACAAATATTACACGTCCCCCACCAACCCAAGAGTAGGCACATTTATTGTTACACCCAATAACTACTGTCATACTAGCATGGATTCTTTGCTGGCATTGTAAACCATTTATCCCCAAACAAACTGACTGGCATTCGAGTAATTATTTGTGTCGTAACAGTGTAATTGACTGAAAATTAGTCGTAACCATGTAATTTATATTTGCATTAGAAACAAGTATTTGTACTATAACATGTTCTACATCCTTGGCTTGGGCCTATGGATTGTAAATAAATTCTATTGTATTCAGAGGTACTTACTCCCTTTCATCAGTGCATCCTGCAGTGAACAGAAAACTGGACAGTTTGCCATACTCATACTGGGTTAAAAGTTAAATGCCACGGACATATCTGAATTGTAATACAACCCGCAAAATGCATGCTGCTACCATGTTAATATTTTTCTACACAAAATACATTTCATGTCCAATTTTAATGGTTCACTGCATGAAGCCTAGAAGTATATTATTCATTTTGCCCATCTGCCATGTTCCTGAAGTCATACCAAATATTATCACTACTTCTGATTCTATAATACTGAAAATGCTGTAACTTTGACTTCACTAGGGTCGGCAGTTGGGGGGGGGGGGACTGCAGATGATGGATCTAATTACTATACTTCAGTGGCATACCATTTTTAAACACACGTGTTTTTTGTCTACAGGAATGGCAGGCCATTAATAAATAATGGCATGTATATATATCGCCATATCGGAGCTTGCCTTATTGGCACTTATAAAGCTGAAATAAATCAAGACAGCACTTATTAAATCACCCAAACATACAAAAATCAATTTTCATTAGCATGCTTGCATACTAAATAGGAACTTTACCAATTGTAAGGACGTAAGGAATCAGTTGAATGATGTCAGGACTATTCACTTAAATGAACAAAGCTTTTTTAACTAGAATAATTTAATTTTTTTCATGGTAGAAAACGGAGAATGCATGCTTGCATGGACCACATATTTGCACTTGTACAATGTATAATCCCTTTTTGTTGAACTAATTACAAAATACTTATACAATTCAATCATTCAAGTGCCAATGTGCAGCTTTTGTCTCAAACCTAGCCTCTAACCACCCCTTTATGTTATCTTGTTTCTATTGCAGGCGCCTCTGTGGTTGAGGCTAACTTGGTTATGGACTGCTTTACTCTCGATTGTAAAGGGAAAAATAAAAACATGCTTTATTTTCAGGCACTGAAGCCAATGAATGACAAAGATTATAATTGAATTATTACATATGAAAGCTTGCGTTCTTTTGAGAGTAACTACGATTGAATAACCGACATTGTATCAAACCCAAGCCACATTCCACACTTGTCCATTTGAAAACGTTTACTTAATTTCTGAAACAATTCGTTAACCATGTTTGGATTCAATTGAATACTAATTTGGATCGAGAAGCGTCACCAGAAAGTGCTTAGGGGTGATTAATTACTAGGAATTTGGAAAAAAATTCTTTCTGTGCATCTGCATAATTCAACACAATGCAGCATCTTCAATCGAGCCAACTCTCTGCTTGAAAAGTTTCTCTTATGAACAGGAAACCATAATTACTACCATGTGAGGATAATGATATAGATTAAAAACAGGGTAAATATCAGGATTCTGTGGACAACTTTTTTTTGTAGGTGAGAATGTGAGGAATTTTTTTTTTAAGTTTCCCCCCAGAAATATCAGCATCAAACTGTATACATTCATATACTCTGGGGAAGGGGGCATGGTAATTAATTTTTAATCCCTTGCTTCAGACATAGCGGTGCATATACGACGGCACGCTTTTCTCGTCTGGAAGTTACGATCCATAACAATAATCAATCGCATGAGAAGTGATCTAGAATGCACATCATGCCTGTTATGCAAGGATCATAAAAAAACAAATAGAAATGACAAGCTTAAAAGCTTTTGTCAGTACGCTCTAACGCAACTCCTGGCAGGGTCCAGTGGGTTTATGAGGTAATTGTAAAATCTATTGAGGTAGATGCACAATTTAAATCCCAGATCTGTCGGCAGTAATGTGGTAGGGTGCGTATGCCATCAAACCCACCTAAGAATGGATTTGATTGTGTGGATGCTAGGATGGAGCCAGCACTATATAAACATCAATATGCCATGGTACCCTTATAACAACAAACAATCATATCACTTCCATGTTGCTGCAAAATTACATCTCTTATAGATCCCTGATCCACACTCAAACATGGATGGGTGTTTCACAGCTACACAAGTGATCATATCAAGCAATATACACGTACACTGTAATGCCCTTCTTCCAGGGTTAAGACAAACCTGGACGCAGTAAATTCCTCACATTAGACTAAATGCAAGGAGACGCTGCAACCTTGCATTCACAGCACCTTGTTTTTATTTTCACCTGAATTTGAAACACTAAGTGAAGGCCTAACTTGCCACAAAACAACATGCTACATGCTCTCCTGGCCAAAAATAAAAACACTTAACTTCTTTAAGTATCAGACTGCAACATCAAGCTTTAAAAAAAAAAGCCAAACACTCGTATTTCTAATTTCTGTGATACAATCTAATGGCAAGTTAGGCCATGGTCAAGTTAAAAAAAACCTTACTTTAAACAAGAAGAGATATTAGAGATAAGTTAATATTACCAAGATTCTGAATGACAGAAAATAATCAGAATGAAAAATGATAATCAACACCTTTGTTTCAAACTGCTATTTGACAAATACCATCAGTTTGTTACAGAAACAGCAGAACATAAACGATACTATACTGTTGTGTATTACAGCACATTATAAATAAGCATTTTTTTTGCTGTTTTGTTGTTTGCAATACATCTTTTTACAATCAAATTCCTAGTACCAACAACAATAATAATAGGGTCTATTGGTTTTCAATGAGAGCTTGTTGTGATATGTTGGAGACTGCACTCCACACAAACTCATTAGACAACATAATGAATTCTCAACATATTTTCTTTTCAAAATAAAACAGCTGAGTGCCTTAAAACAAAATGAGCTGTAGTGGGAAGGACAACTGAAAAAAGTTACCACTCTTTCATCATTTTAAACTTCACGTTAGTAATGCACAAAAATTTGGGTGCTACTGTGTCTATGAGAAAGAAGTTCTTATTTAAAGTAACCTGATTATACCTGAGAACAATTTGTACGACGATGAGTCATCGCTCTTTCGTACCTTATCATATGGCACTGTCAATACCATTTTATTGTTCCTCCTAGTTGCGCTGCAAGTCTTCCAACAAATCAACGTACTGAAACTAAAGAAACACTCTCCACTGAAGAAATCTACACCTAAACTTCTTTCATTACTAGCAAGCCCAACTACATCAAAAAAATCTTGTGAAAAAAGTTTCCATGTTCAATTTCACTGAATTATAATGCAAACAACAAAAAATATTCATAATACCATATTCATCTATGAAATTTTTCAATATTACCACCCCAACAAATTAAATTCAACACAGTTATTCTAATGGTCAGAAATTTTGAAATGCATGTATATAACACAGACAAGGAAAGTTCTTGGCTGACATTGCATACGCAATGCTGTAAAATAGATAAGAAAGATATTAATGACATACAGGTAAGTATTGGTGATTATGAAAACTATAAACCCTTCTACTGAATGAAACAGACAAAATTATAATGGGAACAAAGTCGTATTGAAAACATAACTGAGCTCAGAAAATATTTCAATAAAATAAAAAAAATAACACAAATGAGGAAAATAAACCAGTCGATCAACATGTGGAGTGGTCTGGGGTAGACTTTCAGTGCCAATATGGTGGTTCATTGGCTTTATTGTTACTTTCAAATCTCCACCGGCCCGTTTCATCACGTTCACACCGAAGTGAACCAGGGTACAGAAATTCCTTCCTGTTCTGTGAGGCACTGCTTAGCTGTCCTCGTGGCACACGGCTGTTTTCATATCTCAAATGCTTGAACAACAAAGTCTATTTTTTTTGAGGTAGTGAATGGTTCTGGCATGAGACAAAAGGATTCTTAGTTTTGCATGCATACAAAATATTCAAAATGGGAGTCAAATTAAATTGGGGGCCAAAACCACACCCAGAAATCTGTGGCAGTTGGAAAGCCAAGGCACCTAACCAACCTGCCACTAAGATATCTCTTAAGGATAAAACATGCAGCAGTACTGATAGTACTGCTAATGAAAAAATAAATTTAATCTTCGTCATAATTGATACTCGATGATAAAAAGCACTCTGCTTCTTCTAGAACGAAGACTGTAAATCAACAATAAAAATCCTGCCTCAAGCATAAAAAAGGGGAAGTTGTCAGCAATTGAAAAACTAATGCAAAAATATAATTAGAAGCCACTCAAAACAAGCTTTAGAAAAGTTAACAAAAACATTCCTTTTTCTATTAGGAAGTGACTTGGAGAATACCCACATTCAGTCCAGGCTGATACAACAGTAATCACTTCTCCAAAGCATTAGTTGATCCACAGAGGTGGGGAAGTAGCTGTGTTGTGTGAGTTTCCATTCCGGAAAACTCATGAGGTAATTGTTATTATTATTATTTAAAGCAAAACCTGAGTTTAGCAAATAAGTAACAGAGAAAAAACATGTCTGTACATATTATAAACACTAACATCCATATTGTAATATTTATATAATAATATATATATATTTATCCATTTATATCATTAAACCTATTCAAAACTGTAGACATTCTGTTCTTTGCGGATCATTCTGTTATGTGGAATGTTTGGAGAGAGAGATGCCTGTATTCAGCCCTGTTTGGGAAAATCAAATTTGAACACTCGGTAAAGAAGCAGTGTGCTTTTTGTAATGCAATGAGATTATGTGTTAACAACATTATCCGATGGTCAACAAATTAACAATATAAGAGAAGGATGTTGTGTCAAAGAAAAACTGCAAAACTATTTCTCAAGCAGTCAGAAGAGGAACTGATGTAACATGGATCCATCCTTCCAGTTATGGAACACAGTACTGTCAAATCAACTGGTAAATTTTCTTGAAATTCTTACATCCTAGTGTCTTCAAAAGAACAATGTTTCCTCAGTACAATACCCAGTTCTGTATGCATTTGTTATATTTTCCTCTAAGTATCCCTGTTGAGTGTCATCCAAATGATTTGGATCATCAAATACAGCTCAACGCTGTTAGAAATCAGAAACTGGTTCATAACAAACCTTTCCAATTCCTATGGTAGAATTGAAATGTATGATTTGAGCATCACTCAATATTTATAAATTCAATAATATAAGACTGATTTGGGAAAACAACTACTTATATATTTTTCACTGCATTGGAAAAACTTAATTCCCAGTCTTTTAAGTTTCAATCAATATTTTTGTTCGCTTCTTTCATTTAATAATACGAAGTTGGTTTGAAAGCCAATATACTGAACAGACTGTAACCATGCTGGAATGACAAACGCGAGGCAGGCCAGCTCACTAGGCAATGTTCAGGTGCTTGGTGTTCCATAACAACACAGCCTCGCCTCTAGGAGCAATAAGGGCACAACTCAACACCCAAACTGCCTAATGACATAAACCCAACACACTAAATGGAGCGGCAACGAGGGGCTTCATATGGCCTGAACACATTTCAACAATCGACTGCTTAGTATTTCAGGCATTGTTACACGCAACAAGAATCCACATCGCTTCTGCTCAGCAAGAAACTTTCAAACCAAATGCTATGCTTATATTTTTATTTATTTTTTGTTGCAAGTGTGCTTGACGTTTTATAGGATAGTTTAATTTCACCTCCTAACAAAAAATTTCTGAATGATTACACAGTTGTGTGTAGTCCCATTTATCGTACCTCTATTATGCTTAGTTCAATGTTTTTGTAAGGTCTCCCCTGTAGTACTTTTGTTTACTGCAGTAATATGTCAGAATCCACCTAAGTTTACAGTGTCAGTCGGTAACAGTTCCATTTTCAATCTTGCATTTGTACAATAATTTTTTTTATTATTTAGATCAGCTATGTTTGTTTTTATCTTGGAGGGTTTTGGTTTATGGTGTTTTGTTATGTTTTCAATATTTCCAAATCCATGTGAACCTCTGAAATGATTCATTAAATCGAGAAATCCAAACAGGACTGCAAGAAATAAATTCCCATTACAAGTTCACGCTCTTTTCCTAAACTGCTTTTTGAGAATCAAAATGTGAAAAACAGCTTTTGTGACATCTGAGCATACTCCAAATCAATGTTTTACAATTTAGAAACTTAAAAAAACCATGAGGCAGTTTTAATTTGAATGAATTGAAAAACGTTGAGGCTCAGCGGGTTTTCTGCTTGCACATTGGGTTTACTTTGAGATGGTAAAAAGTATATGATAACGATTGCTGGTTCAGATACTGTTCATGTTCACATTCATGCCTGCCATCATATATGGACATTGCCTGTTACTGGTTATTCTTTAAATGTAAATAATGTGCAGCCATTTTTTCTTTCACTCACTCGGCTAACGTTTTCTTCTCCATTTTTCTGCAACACATAGCCAAACAGCTACATGTCATTTTAATTTTATATTAAAAAATCTAACAAAAAAAAATTTCTCCCAACAATGTATCAAAAATAAACTTTGTGTAATAACTTTGTTTATAAAGGCAAAAAAAGAACCACAATATATTTGCAACAATAGTGGCCCTCTTTTATATTTTTAATTTAATTTTTGTACTAACTAAACAACAGGGTGACCGACACAGATGGTAATTTCGGAACTACCCTGAAATTGCCTATTTTTATCATTCACCTCCATTAAGAAACCTCCTTAAAATCGAGGTCTCAAAACACCGTTTATATTGAATCACATTATTTTTAAAAAATCGACATATTACCCTTCCTCTTCATAGTATTTTTAAATACAACATTTTTGACTGAATGAAAGTTCGGTGGACCTTTCCTTTTACATACAGTAAGACGATACAACGACGAATACACAATTATCCCTTTTCTTCTCCGGGGGATTTCCGACTCCCCAAGAGACAAAAACATTCATAAACAACTCTATCCTCCCTTAAAAATTAGGGAGGCGGTTAGATTAATGCCATCATGGAATTAAGACAGGGAAGGAGTTAAGAAGGCAAAAGTGTCGCATGTGCAACCAGCCACGCAGTCACTTACCCAAAACCTCGCAATGTAACTGTTCATTTTGTTTCTTTAAAAAAATTCTCATTATGCTCACTTCCTTCTCATTTTCTCTTAATCACTTTGTATCCCTTTCTCTCTCTCTCTCTCTAAAAATGAACATTACATCCATGTGTGATAAGAAGTCCCTGAATCAATTTAAGTAATGATTAAGACAGGGAAATGGAGAAACAGCTGGCCGCTTCCAAACCCTGCCATGCTTCCATTGCATCAAATTGAAAACGAAACCAGAACTCCACTTTGTTCCTCTTGCCTACACTTGTACACAAAAATTTATCAGAATATCCGCCCGTTAAAACGCATCCGTAACTGCCAGTTCAAAAGCAATCAGTGATGTACTTAACGGACGAATTATGCGAAAAAAGTTTCACACAAAATATTATCAGGAACTCAAGATGTTATTTTTCATTTCCCATTGGTATCTTTTAAAAATTGTTTCTTCGTTCTTCATCATCACATCTTTGGTATAAATGTGGGGTGTAGTTTGTTATGTGCTTTTTTTCTGAATGTATTGAGGTATATACGTTGTTTCAAACTCTATGTGTGGTTACCACCACCTCTCTTCCTTCACTCAGTTCTTCTCTCCTATTGCTGTGGTGGTTCCCTGCGCGGAGGTGCCCCTCTCTGACCACCCCGTGCTCCTGCAGGTACAGGCTGGGCTTGAAGAACCATGGCTCGGATGCGACGCTGAGCCGACTAAAGCACAATATATTTTATATGGCAAACAAGACAATATAAAAGTTATAATTCAACCTGCTTTCTCTGTACGCCTTATTGCACAGACATTTTACAAAGCAAACCCATGCTAACAATTTATTTTCTGTGCTGTTTAAAATAGACAATATAGCAAAAATGCAACTAAAATAATGACTGACAACAGACTGGGACTCAATCCCCGACAGGGGCAGATGATTTTCCTCCGTCTCTGCGGCCCATCTGGCCTCCTGTTAAATATGTACTGTGGTTCTTTCCCAGGGGCAAAGCATGGCATGGGAGTGACGCTGACCACACCCCTATCTAGCAGTGATTAAAAACAAGCTTGGACCCCCCCCCATCTACATGGGATATAGTGAGAAATTTTTACATATTAAAGACATATTTTATTTATAAGATGTAATTATAACCCAAACTTAAAATTCACTGGATAAGTAAACAGTACATTTTCCACTAAGCTAAGCTACAGAGTGGCCAGCAGGAGCAAACAGCCACAGTAAATGTTACTGCACTGAACCGGTTTTATACTGAAGAGTTCACAAAAAAAAAGATTCAATATAGTCAATGAATGGGAAATAATAAACATTCTGTAAAAGTGAAAATGTAATGCCAATGCCAAGGATTGATTATCACGCCTGTTTACTGTGCATACATATTTTTTCCAGCTATTAGAAATTTCATTCTTCTTCTAGAAAATTATCTGCACAATGGATTACCCAAGATTACTTACCTTATATCATAATAAAAGTAATGTTGAAAATAAGAAAGAAAAATGCATACCTGGACTGAGAAGAAGGGACCAATGATATGAACAGTAGTTTCCTCATCTTGGGAAGGGGGAGAGGCACCCTGTTCTGGCAGTTTTATGATTGAACCCGTAACTCTTTGAAGCTCACGTACATTTTGTCCACCCTTGCCAATGATGCGCCCAACCTGACTTGATGGCACCAGGATTTCCACTGTTAGGCGCACATCATCTGCCCCAGCAACAAATCCCTCTTCTCGCATCTTCTCAAAGATGAGGTACTGAGCCTGTGAATTATACATCCTGTTAACTGACTGGCTGAAAAGCCGGCTAATTAACTTCTGGATCAGTCTTTGGCAGGCCAGTACGTTCTCTGCTAGTTGAAAACTCCATCTTTTGCAGAACCTCAAGGTTAATTATTACGGCCTGCCACTAGATCCTATCCTGAACTGGTTGAACTGAGTATCACTATCATCAACCTCAAGCAATGTAAACAATTCCTGGTAAGGCACATATTTGAAATACTTGGTTGATTGAATACTTAATATTTGCTTCTAACCCAGGCTCATAAGCATTCAATTTGTAACGATGGTTGAAACAAATACACAAATCCTTCTCCTACTTAAACCCTTCCAGGACCATGTTATTCCGTAATGCATCACCACTGTTGCGGGTAGGTTTTGTTGAACCACAAAAAAATTACACCCCCCTGACTCCCCCCCAACAAACACCCTCAGAACACTATCATGAAGCTAGATAATATGACTGAGTACAGATATTTTGGATGCCTTTTTGATTGTAAAAATGTTGATACATCTTGTGATCATGGAGAATTAAGATTTTCAGGCATTAACTTGTTCTTGTCCACAGCAGATATGTGTGTCCGACATAGTGTATACACTCCCATGCAATGCAGGCATCTGTCATTAATTTTTTTAAGAATTTATGTTAATCTGATATACATGGTCTTGCTTTATGGTAAAAACTGATGGAGCTGAGATTTGTAAAGGTTTTCTTCCGTGTCAAGTACACACCATTCAGCACGGTGTGCATTGGTAATTAGTAGGATTCACGACCTATCAGTACATGGGTTTGATCGGGACCGCGACATTTAACGCTCCTGCTGTGACCCTTTTTTGTGGGATGATGATGATGAAAGTGGAGTAATTATTGGGATGATACGGAGAAACCCCGGAGGAAAACTCCGTTATGCCTGGACCACGGCCTTGCCCAACACAAGTTGTAAATCTGAGCACCGCCGGGAATCGAACCCGGGTCCCCAGTATTACAAGCCCAGCGTTCTGACTGCTAGACCACCGTGGTGGTTGTAAATGTATGACGTGATGTGATCTACGTTATAGCCAGAGATACAAACTTCCATACATATAATCTACCACTAGATACAACAGCATCAGAATCGTTGCAATGCCTAAAAATTATGTTCCATGTCTACAGTGCAATACAAACGACACAGCTGCATCTGTTCCAACCCAAAACAAAGAAAACATTGGCAGTACCTTCCACTGCGATTCTGGTGAACCTATAATGGTCACCTTTCTCTCTGTCTGCTGGTCCTGAGGTTTGTCCTGCTCTAGAGGTGCTATCTTCACTGACGCTCCTGAGAAGCGAATGATGTTGCGGATGTGTGTGCCTTTTGTCCCTATGATGGCACCAACGGCATTATTTGGGATGTACAGAAATGTGGTCTCCTGCAACAAGACAATTTTTCTGTACAGTAACATATTCTCTTCATGGGCAACTTTAAACCAAGATCTATTCAAATAAACTTTTCCCAGCAGTCTACAAAATATGACGATTTCAAACAGCAAGCAAATATTACCATACAGCACATACCTGAGTGTCTCCTCCTCCACTTCCTCCTCCTCCTCCTCCTTGAGGACCACTGGACTGGGCAGCAGGGATGGATGACTGGTACATGGAAGGGTATGGGGCCGGGCCTGCTCCATACATTCCACCTGGGAAACTGGCAGAACCTCGAGATGTGTAGCCCATATTTGAGGTAGACATCATTGCCATTGGATGGAGCCCAGGGAACATCATACTTTGAGGCTGCTCAAAAACAGGCAAACAGTGAAAAATACATTGTACTAAAATCATGTCACTTCATTCCCAAAACCCAGAAAAGTATCAATTTTTTAACCTAGCATACATAAAATTTTCTCATGCATTAAAACTGGTGGGTGTTAAAATGAAAATCGATTTATCTATTCCAATATCACATGGGGCAATCAATGATTATGACTCTTCTTCCACGTGAAATGGATGCACTAAAGACCACCAGCCAGGATAGCCAGTTGCCAAGCTGAACTGGCCACTGCATGAGTACTTATAAGTAATCCAAGCAACAATTTTTAGATTACGCACTCTAAAGTGTGTTTATCAATTTCATTTATTCATTTTTCTTCACTGCGTTGGCTGGCTGATCTTGCTAACAGAAATTCAATACATCTGCAGATGAAATGATACACATTATTTACACAAGCTCCTCATTTTAAGATACCAAGATGCATGAAGACGTGTCTGAATTTAGAACTACACAGAATTAAGTTTGTCCATAACCAATCACTGGTAGACTTCAAAAGTAACGTAAGAGCATATATTCAAAACATCACATTCACCCATTTACAATTTTTGCTTTCGTGAGTATTTTTAGTTAAATATTCATTTCTGAATGTTTGGCATAAGAACAAATACTGTCAATTTGTTTCAAAGTTTGTTATTGCAAAGAGAGAGAAAAATAAGCTTTAAATGGGGTAAAAAAATTGTTTACATATGCAAATTTCTTAAATGAATCACTGGCAATGTCACATACAGTAACAGGGCAAAGACCCCCCTAAAACAACTTGCAAGACATGTCCCCCAGAAACATGGTAAATTCTGCGCAGAAGTAAAATGTTCATAACAAATCAACATGGAATATGATTTTCTTTCCAGTATGAAAGTTTCAGTACCAATCCATCATTTAATAGGAATAAAATTAAATGGAACTGAAGAAGTGTATGCACAAAAAATGCAACCAAGATATTGGGTTATGACAATGGCAAAGATATATTTTATACAATAAACATTTCTGTGTTACTACTGCACTGAATTTACAATTGTTGGCAAATGTTCCCCGAGGAAATCTGGGATACTAACACCACAGTTTATCAGTCAAACAAGAATACATTATTTAAAATGCCAAAGTCTTCTTTAAGAGCAAAATTTGTATTGCCTTTAAATATACAATATTGGGAATATTAATTTGACTGTATTAACTTTCACGACCATCTCTGGGCCCAACAAAACTGTATGGGCACATACACAGTATCTCAGGCTTGTCTGAAGTCTGCAGAACAAATTGGCATGTCGCACAAATACTTCATTTCATGTAAGCATAAAATTTAACACACTAAGGTAAGAAACTCACAGCCATGGCCTGCAGGTCATTCTCGTAGCTCTGCCGCAACTTGGCACTGATCATTCCTTCTGCCTTCGACATGTTTTCTATAGAGCCTTTCACTGTAATTATCCTCTCCAGATTAAAGCTGTTGATGTCATTGATGCTGTAACAATAATAATCATCCACCTCTGATATACGTACTAGCACAGCACCTGCAGTGTTAGTGCAGAGAAATTCAACAACTGCTTACATTTCTGTAACAGTATATCAAAAACAGATGCTTACCAAATGCTTGATCATTTTATACATATAGATCAATATCAAAGGAAGAAATCATCACCCCAAAACCCGAAAACGTGTGTTCACAGTATCATCTACAGCAGTGGTCCCCAACGCGGTTGGGTGCCCGTGTTGTTACAGAAAGAGGTTATACTGAATAATGAAGGCCGTTCAACCACGAAACATTATAAAATCAAAGCGCAGATCTCGACTTACTGACGCCCACCTTCACGATTGTCCACGAGCAGCAACATCATCCTACACTCCCAAATTTGAAAAACTGGCCGATGAAATGCAGCACCAAACATCACACCAACTTCCCACTTGAGTAATAATAATTGTACTTATAAAAGTACGTATTTTTGATTGCATGGTTTCTTGTATCATTAAAAGTCGTGTTGTTTTGTGTATTATTTGGTGTCCATAACTTATTTGTCCAGAGAAAAGAAAATTTGGCTTTGTTAATTGGTTGGTGCCCGCCACGATCTCATAAACTCTCAAATGTGCCCGTAGGGCTCAAAAAGGTTGGGGACTACTGATCTACAGAAACTAGTTTCAAGGATATTCATTTATTTTACTCATTCCTTATTATTTTTTTTAGTGTTCTGTCTGACGACAGGTCCGTATGAACAGGATCTTTCCATCCTTTTCTCGGACTGGGACCTGTTCATATACGTTCTTGGCAGATGATCCAGAAGTGGTTTGCCATTGCCTTCTTCTGTGTGTGATTGGAGTAATTGTTGGGATGCCACGGAGAAACCGGAAAACTCCGTGTTGCCGAGACCACGGTCATGCACAACACAAGTTATAAATTCGGGCACCGCCGGGAATCGAATCCAAGATACTTATTCAGGTAACATACATATCCCATACAAGTGTTGGATTACAAAATGTATTACACACTATGTATTAAACACTACTCAATGTACGAATACTCAAATAAGTAAAGCAGTCCTGCTACATGCCATGTGGATCTTGGTGTGATGGGGATGGGAGGGGGTTTTTAAGGTCCTACTTATTCTTGACCTCAGCACTAGATGGGAGTGAGTGGTCAGCATCATGCCCTGACTTCACTTTACCCCCGGGAAAGGACCCTGGTATTCATTGGATAGGAGACTGTGTGGGCCCCAGAGCCAGTCTGGACACAGGCTAGAGGAAAAATCCTTCACCCTCATTGGGGATCGAACCCCAGTTATCCAACCTGTCGCTAGTCACGATATTGACGGCTATCCCGGCTCTATTTAAAATGTTGGCGTGAACTTTAAAGAAAACATGGCAGCTACACAACATGGCATCCACAAAGTGCAGTAATGCAGTATCTCTGTCCTTGCGTCAGTTTGTAAATCACGTAATACTTTCAGGCATATCACGGTCTCCACAAAAACATATTCAAATGAAATTATGCAATTTTGAATTTGAATGTCATTTCACTTTCAAACAATACCTGAGAAATTCTGAAGTACACAAAAGACTTTATACACTGGCTGAATATAAATTAAATAAGTTTTAAATAAGCAGGTTGATAAAAAGCAAAATTCCAGATTCCATTGAATCAACGATGACTTCAACTCTAATAAACTCCACAAATAAATATTCAATTATAAAAGATTTTAATAATAAAATGCAAGTAATTTCAAATTTAAATATTTACTGATATTATAAACTGGAGCAACAAAACCTTAACTTTATCTTTAATTTGGGTTCCCTATTTTGGCATATGCTTGTTTCTAACGCATCACATTACCACTCATACTTGTATTTCTGAATATCCTCCCTTTTCAATGACAATCTGATGATTCTGGCAGAAAACATTTTTTTCTCCTACTAATAACATTTTATACTTCTTCCGTCATCATAGTACAGCAAATTCAAAGTAACACCGAGTAAAACACATTCTGCTATCTCCTGTTAAAAGCGCTAAAGTGACAATTTTACCAAAGCATTCTACTACTGTCCATGTGAGGAAAGCCCAACTAGGAGGGAATGTGCTTCATCAGAGGTCCACATATCCTGTAGTCTCTTCAAACTGATTGCGCACTTATCGTCATGTGCAGGAACAATGAGACCAAAGTTACACATAAAATCTATGACAAAATACTAACAGAGCTCACATAAAAAAACACTAAAAAGAAGCGTCAGTTGTTATTTTTAGTTGCAAAGTGTTCTGCCATTCTTTCTTGATGCTTTGAATAAACTCATTCGAAATACTAACATTATTTCACAAGAAACATCGTATAAACTTATCTTACTTACATAAACTTACCTGGAAACAGTTATTTTGGTGTCAGTGTCCTGCATGATACGTTTGATTGTATTGCCACCTTTGCCAATAATTCGACCAATCAAGTTGTTATGAGCAAGAATCTTGAGTGATATTTCTCTGTAATTACAAATTTTATATCATGTTAATTCGGTTAGTTTAAAACTTATTTCATATTTTGGTTTAAAACACCACACAAACATGACGGCAGACTGGTTAAAATTCCCAAGTACGTCTCAATACCACATATTTGTAAAACACGGTGAATATGAAATCAACAAAGGTAATTAACTCCATATATGTAATTTTCTGCTGTTTAAAAGCTTGCTAATAAAGCAGTACAACGTAAACTACTCTGTCGCACACCAAGTTGAAGTAATCTCAACGTAGGCGACTTAATGCCAATCCAAACACTTGTCTGCAGAAATTACGTAAACTAAGAATCGTATGAAACCCATAAATATGGAGTTGATGACTCAAAACACTGAAACCAATGAGTGGGAGTGAAATTAATGGCAAAAAGCATTTTAATGTATTATTAAAAAATATATCTGGTATTCACAAGACACCCTTACCCTTTGTTGGTGTTATTGGCTTCCTGCTGCATCACCTCCAAGATTCTCCGACAAGCATTGGTGCAGTTGTCTGGGTTGCCGAAGATGGTAATGGCCTTTTCCAAGGACCCCACATTATCTTTCCGGTGCACATCCACTCTAGAATAGAAGCAATGATCTTTAAAGGTCATGAGGCAGTAAAAGCAGAGCACCATATCCTGAACACATGAGGGGGTGTGGAGATATAGGCATTGACCCTACAGATGTCCACTGGATCACTTTAAACCCAGATAATGAACCATCAGACCCAATGGATAGAGGCTAGGTTGACTCAGCTGGTCTAGACATGGTGGCATGTGAAGCTGGGTGGGCCAAGGCTTGTAAACATTTCTGGTGCTCACTTTTTTTTCCATGTCCAGTTCACACCATTCAGCATGGTGTGCATTGGTGGTTAGCAGGATTCACGACCCATCAGTACATGGGTTCGACCGGGACCGTGACATTTAACGCTCCTGCTGTGCCTCCCTTTTTGTGAGATGATGAAAGTGGAGTAATTGTTGGGATGATACGGAGAAACCCCGGAGGAAAACTCCATGATGCCTGGACCACGGCTATGCCCAACACAAGTTGTAAATCTGAGCACCGCCGGGAATCAAACCCGGGACCCCAGTACTACAGGCCCAGCATTCTAACAGCTAGACCACCGTGGCGGTTTGGTGCTCACTTACAGCACATTCAAACAGATTGCAATGGTAGTTTCATGGACATAAAAATGGTGTATATACACTAATAAACATCTTTAATTATAAATTAAGTTTGAGAGGTCCAAACGACATTCAGCGTCTATAATGAACATGTTTTATGAAACAATATTTGGAAGGTTTAAATTTTTAAACATGAAATTGCAGCTTGAATATGTCTTCTCACTTCAATTTTTTACTATAATCACAGAGCTTGGAAAAATATCCTTTTATTGCTTAACACAAATGAGCCATGCTGTCTGAACACCAACCTCGCTCTTGTCTGCTGAGTAATTTGCCGAATAGTGCTACCCTGACGACCAATGATCGCTCCCACCATGTCACTCTGCACCAGAATGCGGAGTGGAAAATCAGTTTGGCGGCCTGAGCCTGGCAGGCCAGCAAAACCAGCACCAGCACCTCCTCTTGAGCCCCCACGACCCCTGATTCGACGATCCATTGAAAATTCCACCTTCAGAGAACTGCCCTCGTATACATAACCATTCAGCTCATTCACAGCCCTGTAATATAGAGATGCAAAAGCTATGTCAATTTTCACAATCTAAGCAGTTAACGTCAAACACCTATTATGGTTCAGCATACAAAGAAATAATTATGCACTGGAATAAGTCTCACATTTTCCTACAAATCATATAGTTTTCATTTCTCACACTTTTCTGGAGAATTAATTTATGAAGCACTTGTTTAATCCTGTTTTGTTCATATTAGGTATGATTTCCACATCACACTTAAGTATAATTTGATAGAATAAAATAACGTTACAATACAGTCAGCATGAACATGAAGTCATCTTGGGAAATCAATTGTGTTAAATATGTAGTTGCAATCCTTGCAAAATAATTCATTCAGATGCCATTAAAGCTGACCGTCATCCTCCAAGGAAAGTTCTAAATTACAAAATTTGAATTCCCTCTACCAACCACCAAAATGTATCTTCCAGAATCATACTCACTGTTGTGCTTGCTCCTGAGTTTCATAGCTGACTTGCACAGTTTGTGTGGAGCCATCTCGTGAGTTCAGCTTCTCACAGTTTTGGACGGAACCAAATGGAGTCAGCAACGGCTCCAAGTCCTCAAACCTCACATGCAATGGGAGGTTGCTCAACAGTATTTTACCACCCACACTGCAGACAAAAATTAAATTAATTAAACTCTGCATTCTTTCTGACAATTTGCATTCAAAATGAAAACATTTTTTGGGGCACTTCCAATCATAGATGAACTATCACATGTACTCCAGTCACATATCAGACATACATCACAATCTATTACCTCAAAACACTTTAAAAATGGTAGACACTACAACACAAATTGGCTACTGTAAATTAATGCTAATTTCTTTAATGGAACATGTGGAAAATGTTGCTATCACACAGCATACTTGCTAACTTGAGGAAAGTTTCAGATGTCACCCCAAGGATTCACTCCATAATTTCCACTCACTTTACTTTGTACAATTTTGGCAATAAAATTTTTTCACTAAAACTAGGAAGGACTGAATAAATAATTTCTATTTTGTTTTCATATTGTGTAAAACTGGGTTGATGTAAACTAGATTCGTGCACTGTCCTTTAAATATGTAGGAGAAGCCACTTTTGTGGTAGAAGAACCTAATACATATTTTCTCAGAAGCCAAAATATTCAGAAGAATTTGGTAAAAATCTACAGAAAATTAGGGTCTTTTTATAAATAATGCTGAAGACAGGCATGTATGTGACACCAATTGCTCATGTTAGCCTGCCTCCACCTGGCCCCTTCAAAAAATTCGACAGTGTTAAAACAGCAGGCACTTCTTCCCCCCCAAGTGTTGAAAAAAGGGGGTGTCTAATAAACAAGCTATCTACGCTTTCTCAGTTCATCAACCCCATGCATCGTCTCACCCCCAGCCCCTGATTGCATTCAATTCATACTGCCGCCACGCTATTTCCCGAAGTTACTTCTTTTCGCTTCATTTTTTAAATTGATCGTCTTCTTGGAATCGCTCGTATTCGGTGTAGTTTGACACGCAAGTCCACATCAGCAAACACTATAAGAATGCACATTCGTGACTCAGCAATACAAGCCGGTATGTGAAAAAATCCACCATGTAAAAATGGCGATTTATTAATCAGCCTATTTTCATCACCTATTTAGCACATGCAAAAGAAAACATACGAGCACTTAATTGTACGCTGTAAAATTCTGGTGCAGTCCGCACACAGGAAGCTGCAGGACGTCAACTTTTATTGATCTGGATAAAAATTATCAGCTCACCAGGTTCATTCGGTTCCCAGAATCTCATGTAATGCAATTTTTTTAGCTGAACATTTTACTTTGTTACTTAAAAATTGTTTTCTACTAATACGGCACCAGTCGGACGTGCGAAACTCTAGCAAACAGACACGTCACACGCACACACACATACTGGCTACCGGACAAAACGTTCCAAAAAATTCAAAACCAACAGACGCGTGCACGCACAACCTTTTGCTTTCACACATAGGCCAACATACCACGTCGAACATGGGTTATAACCTCCAAATGCAACAAGACAACACAGACCATCAAATTATGGTCAATTCTGGGGAAATAACGTCGTGCACTACACAAGCCACTCTCCATGTAAGCTTACAAATATGTCCACTTTTCAGTTGAGGCACAACGCAAGCTAAAAACCTTTTTCTCTCTTCTCTCCCACTCTCCCGTGGATGAGCGGTGGGAGAGAAGAGAGCAACGAGTGCGTGAGACGGAGGGGGGAAGCGGAGAAAAAAATCCATTACGTCACCAGCTTACACGTCATTGTGAAACTGTCAAGCTGATTGGTCGAAAATTTGACCAACCAACTCTCCGCGCGGGAATACGAACATTTGCGAAAACATGGAAAAACAATGAACGTGTATAACTGGTAGGGTCATGACCCTTTGTGGAGAAATTTGAACAGTGTGTGAGGTTCTCATAGCGGTGTATATGTATATCGTGGTATTTTGGGCTATGAAGCTATGTGGTCTTGTAAGTGGTTAGAAACCATGCTACATTAGGCAGTCATTTTGGAGAGAACTAAAGCGAAAAAGGAGTACTGTCAGTTTATACAAATACATTTATCAATATCAAGGTGTTCCACACCGATTTCTTGGAATCATGCATTACAGGAATTAGAACAAAATGTTTAATTTCGTTGCTAGGAAGTGAAAACAAACTAAAAATCACACGACACGACACGACACGACACGACACGACACGACAGAGTAATGCAAGCAAAGGCAACATGTAGGCGACGTGATTTAATGCTGAATTATGGGCCAGATAAAATATTTTAAAAAATCGTAATCAATGGCTAAACTTGTATTCTGACACAAGTATGACAATTTCTGTTACACAAGCAGCGTGAAGTGTTCAAATGAAACCTTTAGTGGTTTTTCATCAAGCACAAAAACCCTTAAAATAGGCAATTTTGGGAAAAGCTAATGAAAGAAAGGCGTGCAGTAACGTGACATCAAAAACACCGTCCGTTGCGATGGCCAAGTTTCGGTGGAACGTGGAACGACGAACATAGCATACAGACATTCGGAATGAATGACACGATGCCAGGGATGACGAGACGGCTTGAGGTAGCAGCGCGCTGACTTCTGCGCATCGCCAAGGTCAAGCATCATGTCGCTCTCGACGAGTACAATTTACTGTAGTCGGAAGTGTTCAATTTCTTCGCGACACTTTTCTTAATCTTCATTTAAAGATGTTAGATGAAACCCTCCGTAGTTACATCTAAACAAATCTTGATGAACAAGATAATCCGAATATCCCTGTATCTTTCGTGACACTGGCAAAATGCTCCGAATAACAAGACACAGCAGTGAGGGAGCAGCACGTGGTGAAGTTCGGACCGAAGGTCAAGGTCATCTTAATCCACGCCATCAGCACCGCTACGGCCTCTTCTGAGAAACCAAAAGGAAGCTCGTCCCAGTTTCCAAACTACAGAAATACTTAGCGACCATGTGGTAGCACAGCTGATGCGCCAATGTTCTTTTTGGTGCCACGCAAGTTTTCATTTCTTGCAGCTTTCATTCGTTTCCAGTCTTCGTAGAATGTACCGAATTTGGATATAACCACTTAATGAATGAGCTGTATGATTATACCATAACTTTTACACGAATTATAGAAAACAGCTCACCATAGGTAATGACAAGACAGCAACAATTACTTGTGACACAAACAGCAGCCAGAATAATTGTTCTTATCAAATGCTGAAAACTGTGCGACAGGTTAAGCTGTTTCTGCGAGCAAACAATGAGTCGCTGAGGGAGGGGGGTACTGCTTTTACGAGGGCCACAACAAAACAATCACCTCATTCGATAACTCTACAAATATGCATCCCTACAGGCGAGACTTAAGATGTCCATGATGGCCTTATGGGGTGGACTCCTATGTATACGACATTCCCGGTAAGATGAGAAGCGAAGTGAACAAAGTCGGGCAAGGAAAAATGCTGTTACAGCTTCGTAACCTTGTTCTTCAAACTGGTGTCATTTCATAGCCACTGTTCCTAATTTTATAAAGAATAAAATAGCAATTATGTTATTCTCTGGAGCGACGACTTTGAGGGTGATATTGATGAATAATTATTAAATAACTGACGTTAATTGTTGCAGTAAAATGCTGCTCGAGTTCTTTTTGTACACGACCTGGAGTGCGCGCGCAATTTTTTTTAAACAGCGCGTTTGCCAGCAACTTCACGTACTACCCAAAAGGAAAAAAGGGTTAAGTTAACTGTGTGGCTCGCAGCAGCACATTTTGTCAAGTCAAAGTTATCAAATAGGAATTTGTTCGGGAGTACTGAGAACAAGTGTCTGAAAATGTTAGTAGGCAGGCGCCGTGTAGTTTGGTAAATGTTAACGACGTTTCAGAGGTCCTAGCTGCCTCCATCAACAGGGCGATTTACCAGACTACACGGAGCAACAACCCAGAATACAGCAATCTTCGAGGTACAGATACCAGGTTTTTCGGCTGGGAACTCCCGAATGGATCCCGAAACATGGACCATAACAGAGGACAATATTTTCGTCAAAATGGCATACAAGACGACAATCTAGTGCCTAGAAATCCTGACCCGATCTGCGTAAAGGTGTGCAGTGTGTCAACAACATCTCTTGTGCAGTCAATGATACAGGCCCTATACAATGCCAGACGGCTCGCCTCTTCAGGAGGCCTTCAGTCTTCAGCCCTGCTGGGTCTCTGTCCCAAATCCTTCCTTTTCAGACCGCTTAGCTCGGAGAAACCTCTCTTCAAAAACTTTAGTGAAATTAATAACCCAAGAATACAATTTCATCATATGCCTACCAAATGTGTATGTAATTACATTCACATAAGGTTTGAGTTAACACTAATGATTTTTTTTAAAAAGACAATCTTTCAAAAAATATTCAACGCGCTTGCCACAGGCCTGCCTAAAAACAATATACAAGAGTGTGTTCTGTTGCCTATCGTCATCCCATTTCAACCTAACGACACAGACCACGATTAGTCCCGCCTCTGATTTCGTAAAATGTGGAGAGGTGGTTACTATCGCGAATTTTATACCTGCCGTGCGGACAATAGTTTCGTAACATTTAATCAACATGCATTTGAACGTGCAATGAGAAACGGTTAAATTTAACCCTAGAAACTTTTTAAAAACTATTTTTCGTGAAACATTTAAAGCAAAACTACCTTAATTTTCACCACATGACGCCATAACTATCTGGCTTGCGGTGTGTCTGGGCTTCGTGAGACGTATCGAGGTCAATTCAGATTACCTTGAAAAGTTACCTCTAAACTACATGCGTAGTATGTCAGGAAATGTTATTAAATTTTATTTAAAATTAGACTAATTTGAGTATTACTTCTCAATTAGAAGAATTGTCAGTTAAGAAGGTTAAGTCGCGCCATAAATGACGTTCTGCAGAAATTAAAATATGAAATAAAAAGCTCTTCGCTATACCTAAGGGTCCAAAACTGGGTACAGCTCACCGCTCAAGGATCGTTGCTCGCCGAATTTAATTAAAATCCAGGGGGCTTGGAATGGCCCGCATGCATATCCTACAAACTTTCTATTTCCTTGTCTAGCAAAGCAACGAATAACGCGGAAATATAACACACGTGCCTCACAACAGAAAGAAACCCTGCCACCATCGATATTCTCCTCGTCCGAATGCAATTGTGCACAGAAATGGGGAGGGGGATTTTTTGCTGCCTTGTTACTTCTAGTGTTTATTCATACGGAGTAGCTACACATGTTATGAAAATAATGTATCATGTTCACAGACATACTTTATTTTTGCATTATTTTTATTTTAACATTTTATGACCTTTTTTTTATTTCCAACCACTTTCGGCCTCGTTAGTGAATTTTTTAATGTCTAGTCTTTACCGTAGCTTGTATTTGGCTTTCATCCGCAGACATACGGACCTCAAGTGCACGCAACAAATGACAGAACATCCAATACTCAAATCCTGAGACTGTGGCTTCTCTTTATATTATCTGTGAATGTCGGCTCAATTCTTATACGAGAACACTACAGCCACAAGAGTTTCTCTCTGTACCAAAAAGAAGTCTCATATCACGATAGCCGATCCTATGTGATGTACTCGCTGTCACGTGAATGTAGTCATCTGACATGCATGTATTTAATCCTTTTCGCTAATCGTAATGTTTGTTCCATTTGTTAAGATTTCGGGTTCTCCCCGCGGTGAGTATAAAGATATCTTCTGCGATGTAACGCCGTGTAGCCTGGTATAAGTTTGTCGACTTGGAAAGGGCAGCTGCGACCTCTGAAACGTCGGTAAACTTCTACCACACAAAGCGGCACTACAACCCACAAGACAAACGTCATCATCTTTCGTTCCGTTACACTGATTAAAGAAAATTGATGAGGAAGGACTCGATTCGAGCTCGGGAATGAAAATTCCGGAAAACGTTTCGAAACATTCGAAGAACTCAATGCACTCAACTGTAACAAATCTAAACATTAAAACAGGCGATAATAATTCAAACAAATTCATTCCGGAAGTTTTTTGATACAAGCTCATTCTGTTAAACCCTCTTTCCTGGAATCGGTGGACAGAATCTGTTAATTAAAAGAAAGCAGAGTGTTTCCTCGTTGTAACGTAAAAATGCGAGACGCTCAAAATACCCCCCCCCCCCAAACCAACATTTGCATCCTCTGTGAAGAAAGAAGCACGTTCATTAATGGTATGGAATTTCACAGCTCGAATCCTGGTTCTATCGTGCTTTTAAGGCGCATTCACAACCCTGCGGAGCGCCTATTCAAATAGCTCCGTCTGCCTGACCGTCCATTACTAGAGAACGGATAGCCTACGACTATTTTCATAAGATATTGAAGACTTTAACTAACAATCGTCGAACCATATAAGTTTTCGTTTAAATGGGACAAATTTAACGACCACTTCACACTACAGCACTGCTCCCTACTACCTTCTGCGCAATTCGTAGTATAAAGAATACAGACATATACCCCATTTGTCGGTAAGAACATTATTTTACTCTCAGTATGCTATCAACCGACTGCTGTGGTATGAAGCACTCGAAATTTCTCACTCTTCTTTTCAATTATTACACATCAACATCAGGATCCAGACGTGTAGAATGGTTGTTCAGCAAAACGCTGTTCCTTCGAGTTGCGAAATTAACTGCATTGTAATCTGTAACATTTGCATTTATTCCCTTTAACAAGCTCAGAGCAGAGACGTAATTTTTGTGGGGGAGATGGTCTACGAAGAGCACACGACAAATTCTCCAGAAACAGAGATATGTCGCTAGTTATCATTCCTTAGCACGCACATTTCCAATCTCAATTTCTGCCTGCACTCGCGGGTCTATACTCAAAAGTCGTGTAACAGTAACCGATGTACAGTCATAATTAAAACAGAATCATAAGCTGCAGTTTCCAAATATGTCACAGATATTATGAATTAACACTACAGACCGATCCACCTCCTGTTGTGCATGAAGAAACTAGCTCAAGATTATTTGTAGTTTAAACTTATTAAAATATATAACAGGTAGTTTCGGGACAGACCTCTTATGGGCGGCCGCTTTCTTAGTTTATTTTGAGCATAACATTGTATAAGAAGGGCAGGGTCATATACAATTTCGATTCAAGAACCAAGTTCGATCGTCGTAAGGAAAATGCATGATATTACTCTGTCAGAAATGCGAGCAAAGATCATGGCATTTCAGTTTTCGAAGAGAACTGCAACTTGCTTTTCACAAACTCGTTTCATTTTCTGTATTGAGTACTTGTCTAGTCAAGGTACAGTTATAACCGTGTCAGCCCGGCCAACACTTTGAAAAAACAAAAATTTTGATTCATTGGTACTCCATACGCTGGAACACAGAAGAACCAATCAGATAAAGCGCATCGTTATCCAGCTCAGTCAAATAGGCACTCGTCACGAGGACAAGTCTCTACTGGCCTTTAGACTATGATGTGATCCAGTCTACGAAATACCACTCAAACACAAGATATTTTTTTCAAATCGTTGGCCGGGCTAACAAGGCTAACATAGACGCTCCGCCCCTGGATGGAAATCACGTCAGTTATGATGCCCGATTTTTCTGCAAAGACAACTATCGACCTCCTTATCAATGTGGTTTATAATTTTTAATAATCTGGTATGTGAAGAAGGCGGCTGGCTGTCTTCTGGGTTGTTGCGCCGTGTATCATACTCTTCGACCTGATGATGGAGGCAGCAATGGCCTCTGAAACGTCGGTAAACTTCTACCAGACTACACGGTACAAGAACCCAGAAGACAGCCATCTGACTCACCGCCCGTGAAAACCTCAAATCCTACTTAGTCTGGTACGTCTTTCTTTGTATTCCTTCAACACGCTGAATTTAGTGGGTTTCGTATTTCAAAATGCCGTCCATATAGGTTCTGTTCGCAGTTACGCTATATTCTGTGTAGACTTTAAATACATGTCGGAAAGTGAATTTTCACAAGTCGAACTTCAGCCTCTTATAAAACAGAGGGAACTTGTCAGAATTTCTTCCAAACTGCACAACCAAAGATTCACATCGGTTATTATGGCTAGGTAAGAAAGCCACACACGAAAATTCTGACCGGAAATTGTCAGAAAACGCGTGGTATCGTGGCTGGGATAGGCACTCCGTTCTGTTTACTTCGAAATAAGAGGAAAAAATTGTCTGAAATTCTACACCATAGAAGAGAATCATGAAACTAGGGGGCGTGTCGCATCCGACAGCCTCAGGTTCAATGAACTCAGATCTTGCCATTAGTCCTATCTCAAGAATGCGGGAGGGGGGGGGGGGGTTACATAAAGTCTGAAACTCTACACCCCCATTTTCAATCAGTCCCCTCTGAACTAGGTGTTATACCAAACAAAATTCCTACATATCACTAATGCACTACACTTCTGACCCCCCAACCAGGCCTACGCCATAATATTAGTTTTCTTTCGATTTACTTTAACACTCCTGTTGATAAGATAGTGAGTTATCTCTTAAAACTGATAGTGACAGGGCGTGCCTGTTTGTATTACAAACGCACACAAAAATGAGAGACTTGCCAGTTTTTGCTGCTCCTCCAGCAGACGAGACCAAAATCGATACTAGCCGAGCCGAGCGAACGAGCAAGTCTGCTGTACGCCTGCCTAGCGTATTTTTAAATTCGCACAAAAACAATACTGATTCGATCTTAATTTGCAGGAAAAGCCAATTCCACCAGGTTTCTAGAGACGGGTTGCTTACAGTTTTATCTCAATGCAATAATCAAGTTTACCCTATCACGTAAAATAACCACACCCCCTCAATTGTGGATTACAAAGTTTCATGATTCACGATACCAGTTTAAATTTAAATTGGCACAAACGAGAGGTCGGCCTTAATTTACTTTTCCAGACTGGCACTGTTTCAATGCAGGTAAGTGTGTAGTTCTGTTACTTTAAAATTATTGGAAAACAAAGGAACATCGCGATGGTTTATTCCGGAGGCCTCTGCTTCAAATCTCGATCCTAAAACCAATCACTATAAATTTTCATGAATTTCTTCAGTCCGGCTAATCCTTATAAAACACTGTGATAAAACCCGAACAGGTCATAATCACTCCTTTTCCAATCCATCAACGTACAATTAGACGCTATGAAACAGGCGGATCTACAGTTCAAGGTCATTAGATAAAGAACGAAGGCTGGATAAATAAGGATAACAGTAAGAAGGTCTTGGGAAAATAGTTTCTGAGGATTGGCAGTCCAGGATCGCGTCCAAATGACTGGCTTTGGTAGATATTGGCGGTGTTAAACCTTGGTTTCTGCGGTTACAGGGTTGCTTGTCCGGTTGGTGTGTGATCTACAGCTAACGCTGAAGGAATTCTTCTGAGTCATGTTCGTGTTACGTTCAGCTATGGTAACGTTTCATAGTCGATGCATAATTGAACATAAATTCATTCCCGAAGAAACTCGCGTGATACCCGGATCTGCATTATCAATTCAACGACTCCAGGTCGTCGTTTTTGCTGACAGCGCGACCCAATACTATATTCTCTGCCAGACTGAATGCATCAGTTGACCGGTTTAGGACCAAGTCCTGCTTCCCTCACATGACAATACACCCCCCCCCCCCCGAAAAAGACCACCCATTCTTATGCCACGAGTAGCATATGTTATCAACGATTAATTTTATGCTGGTCTGATTTACGGTAATGTGAAAACATTGTTAATTCCAACTTCTCTGTCAAGGTGTAGCTGAAGAGGTACTCGATTCGAAACCCGGAAGGGAGATCGGCTATCCTGACGTGGATGGGACATCCCATGCTTTAACCAGTTCCTTCAGTGCATTTCAGGCTAGAAATTCAAACCGATTAGCATAAGCTTAAATCATTGGAGTCGTCGTTCGGCTAGTTACTAAATTCTCTCGAAAATGTAATTATTTCACAAGAGTTCGCCAGATCAACCCAGTCCACATTCCCTCACACCATGTCTTTAAGAACCATTTTAATATTTTCCTACCACCTACGTTAAATGAATTCTTACTTTCAGTTTTTCCTTCTAATATTGCGTATCTTATGGCTATATGCCTCGCCACTCTCATCCTTGGGACCTAATTTTATTTAGAGCAGAGAAGGCACACTTTATGAAACTAATCTCATTTTATGCAACTGAATAAACTCTTTTTCCTTCTCATACAAATTATCAACTGTGTCGCCGCTCCTTTGTTTTGTGTGGATGCATCTCTCGTCCAGTTACATCCACAACTGGGATGCGGAAGCAGACCGGCACGAACTGCAAACATATCAACCAACGGCTGCTACGACAATGCGAACATTTACAATTTCAGATCAAAGTTTCTGGCATATATACTTCCAGTAGTCTAGATCCATTTGCGTTTTTATCAACAGAATTTGGTGGCTGCTGCCATTAAATGTTACTAGCGTATTTCCTCGATTTTTTTAAACCATCGATTGTAAGTCGCGTCTCGATTAGTAACAGATTTTCATGGGGAAAACGCTACATCGATTCTTAGACGACACCAAATGCAAGAAGCACTCCGATTTAAGAAGTTGTAAAACGTGAAAAGTGCGCCTTAAATCAAGGAAATGCGTAGTCCGTAAACTTACTACTCAGCATGAAAGCTGACCACTTCAGAAGATGCACTGAAATGACACCTCGCATTACCTCACCGACTTTCGATTATCGATTATAGGCTGAAGGGCATTTCGCTATTTCCATTCTTGTGTACCGGGCCTTCGGTTCAGTCCCTTAACGGGGCACATCAGTTTCTGTCTTCCAAAACAAGTACCAGCACTCACACCGGCTAGTTTCCAATACTGTCCCCGAGTGCCTTGGAATTTTCCAGTCTCTCCAACTGGCAAATGAAAGGAATGCTGCTCATCAAAATTGTTGACTAGCTTCGGGCGAAAATCAATACCAAGGGGGGTTGGGGAGGGCAAAGCTGCATGCGTGTCGGCTGCGAATGCGTATGTGAACAGCTGAAGGTTGCTACGCACCCCACTCCCCGGTCGCGGCACCTTACAGGGCTACCACACAAACAAAAACTAATACTTCTGTATGTTTGTTGTATATATTGAAGACGTCAGTCTTGCCGTTTGCTGGGACTGCTCCATCAGGCTGAAATGAAACTTTCCAGACAGTCCGGAGAATTCAGTTCGATCTTCCCACCCGAAAAAAAAACAGTTCGAGCTCTCCATTCACTGGGCCAAATATGTTGCTCAATTCTTAGGACATAAGGACGAAAACATTCTCTGAACAGAAAATGTTCGACACTACAAACGCAAACTACAGGAAGAGGAAAAGCGGGTGATGAAGTCTTGCAACTCGTCTAAACGCGGCGATTTCTTAAACTTGTACAATAACGATCACAGTACTGTTCATTATGATAAGATACAATATCCTGGCCTCGGAAACTATATCACAAATCTCGCGTGCGCCATCGTTGAATCTTAAAATTAAAAAATCTAATGAAATATGAATGTAAGGAAATGCTTAAATTTCGTGGTTGAAAGGAAATAATTTGAGTGTTCCCCCAATGTTAAGTAGATTTATTTCAGAAGGATGAGCTTACCTTGAGCTGTGTTACCCACTGCAATCGATACATGCGCTCAGCTGTTTGTGAAAAATCTATTCATCTACAATGCCTTTCGACACAATTAGCTCACATAATACATAATTTAGTGAACACTGGCCACAATGAAGACCACGCCCCTTCCTACGGAAATACTATTTTAGAGATTCGGGAATTATCAAAGATAAATACTGCCACGAGAACTTATTTGTACGACGTAGGAAAATGGCTAAATATGCTCAAATATCATACGAAGATACTAGTCACATGCGTTACTAACGCGAAACTTACGAGCAGATCCTGCTTCCTAGTGACAATCTAGCCTATCTGCACTATACGGAGGGCTATCTGCATTATATTTACCAGTTCCATGCAGTAATGACTGAGTTCTACTTAAATGGCATCGGAACCGTCAGAAATCGTTTAAGTGACGTAACACGTAGCAGTCAGTAGGTTTTCTTGAAGCCTAACAGCGGGTATGAAAGGGATAAGGAAGGAATTATGAATCGACGGACAAACAAAAAGGAAGAGCGAATATGAAGACGGCTATCTTCCGGGATGTCGTCTGGTAGACGACGCCCTCATCAGGCAGTAAATACCTCTGAAATGCGACAGCATCTAACCAGATTACATGGCGCAACAACCCAGGAGACTGTCATCATGGTGATGACAGTAAGGCCTAATGACGGGCGACACATTGTAGTGTGCTTAATGCAGGCGGGACTTGCTTATTAGCCACAAAGACCACTGCATTGTTATATTAAAATTACTATATTAGAAAACAACTACGTTCCTGCGTTCGGTAACGAAATACATACAGACAATAACAGATACGCCGTTCAGGAACAAATACACGATCTGAGACCATGGACCACTATGGACCAACAAGACGAATAGCATGCAAGTAGGCTTCAGGAAGACACAGTTGATACTTGAGGCCGAAACTGACCTACGATCGTCATTAACAAGAAAGTACGTTCCTTCAAGAGTCCTTGAGGGGAGTAATCACCATTTGCCTCACGTGAGAGATGACTCTCCCCTCCATTTGTTCTGAAAGTGGAAGTTGAAATAAGAATGATCGTTCTGAGAACATGAAATCTCGCCGTCTTATATCCCTGCAGGTCCTACGCCCGAACAGCGTTGTTGAGGTCAAATACTTAACGCAACAACAACTTCGTATCCTGCAGACCCCGGGTTCTGAACTCGAGCTGCTGAGGATATGATATCCACAGTATTTTCGTGGTTTGCCTCAGACCCACAAGGAAAATGTTAAAGTAAACGCGACATGGCCGCTTCCCTCCAAATATTTTCTACACAATCGACGTTACAAAACATATTCAACTGGAAAAGATTCGAAGATTTCTGTATTCTGGGTTGTTGCGCTGTGTAATCTGGTCGATGTTAACCAACGTTTCAGAGATCATACTGCCTCCGTCATCAGGGCGGTGAATCGCCCTGATGAAACGTTGGTTAACAACGACCAGACTACACAGCACAACAACCCAGAAGACAGAAATCTTCATACTCATCGCCCTGATGACGGAGGCAGTATGACCTCTGAAACGTTGGTTAACATCGACCAGACTACACAGCGCAACAACCCAGAAGACAGAAATCTTCATACTCATCGCCCTGATGACAGAGGCAGTATGACCTCTGAAGCGTTGGTTAACATCTACCATACTACACAGCGCAACAACCCAGAAGACAGAAATCTTCATACTCATCGCCCTGATGACAGAGGCAGTATGACCTCTGAAGCGTTGGTTAACATCTACCATACTACACAGCGCAACAACCCACAAGACAGAAATCTTCATACTCACCGCCCTGATGACGGAGGCAGTATGACCTCTGAAACGTTGGTTAACATCGACCAGACTACACAGCGCAACAACCAAGAAGACAGAAATATTCATACTCATCGCCCTGATGACGGAGGCAGTATGACCTCTGAAACGTTGGTTAACATCGACCAGACTACACAGCGCAACAACCCAGAAGACAGAAATCTTCACACTCACCGCTGTGAAAACCTCAAATATTACAACCCTTCAGTGGAGATTTCTTACCTCGTGAGTGAAATATCGACTTCCCGAATATGAAACAGAATGATTTCAGAACAAAATAAATCATACAGAACTGGGATTATAAACATATTTAGATACTATAACCGAATCTTCGATGAACAACCCAGTATCATTGACGACGCACAGAAGACTACAGTGGCCTTAGCCGCTGCAACAACATTCTCGTCACGCCATTACGGCTTTGCAGTCATGTTCTGCTCTTTTTAGTGCGTTAGCGTGAACTACAGGATGGCAGTGTCCATTCAAAACGCCCACCTAAACAAAGCGATGGCATGGCTGCTTTACCGTGCCTACCGGAACGAAACCTGGACCTCCAGAACTACAAGCAATGCTTACGGCTGTGCCCTTAAGTTCAATGCCATAACATTCGACTTTATACAGAATGAACAGCGAAGGTCAAATCGTTATGTCGTGTGCCAGCTGATTTCAGAATATTTGATAACATGTATTCACCACGTTCGGTATTAAAACAAGACAAAGATCACATTCAATCGAAATGGAGATCAACCACACCGATACAACTCCGACGTCATGACACCAGGGAGAACGCAAAAACTTTGTCCCACAGAAACTTCCGTGCGTAGTCAAATTCTAAGAATTTCGATACTTCGAAAACTGTCATTTAATTTCACAATTATTGTCAATAGTGCAGCAATCGCTGCGTTAACATGCAATGCGAGTGATCGATATGAAGTCGGCATTCGAATTATGTGACACGGGGCGCCAACAACCACGACGTTCAAGAAAGAATGTGTATGGGATAGCGTATTATCTATTTGTTTTAATTTCATGACGCTGTCAGTAGCTCAGCGTATGTAATACCGACCAGTGATAGCATGAATGATAAGACGGAACGGATGTGGAAGGAAGCGATCATGAACTTAGAGCATTTCCTGCTTTTGCTGTGCTGAGGAAAACCTAGAAAACCTGTCAGGACCTAAAAATATCGTGTGTAGGATGTTTAGAAACTTCATCTTAGTTTAGAAACCATAAATATGTAGAACTGGATCTTTGACCAATTTCTATAGCATAAAATGAAACGTATAAAACGTTTTATAGTGGGTCTGGTACATGAGGGGATCGTGAATTTTCACAAACAGAGGCTAGAATCCATGCGTTCAATTTGGAAACTCTCGAGTTTAAGCCCAGACTAGAGGGACTTTCCTTACAAATCTCCATTCTTTATATTCTGTGCAATTTCGTAATCCATTATTAGAACCATAGTAGAGAGGGCGATACGAGAGACACTGCCACATAAAACGTGTTAGTATCTGTGTAGAGCAGGACTAAATATTCTGGCTTACACAACCAAAAGATTTATCACATCCCAACGTCCTGAGATTTAAAAAGGTAAGGCCAACAACCTTGACATTAACATTTGTATATAAAATGTCAAGTATTAATGCAGGTCTAATCCTTTTTTTAAAGTCTTTCCGAATTCTCAAGTTCCCCGATTCTGACAATCGGATGAAGAACTGACGACGGGCATACTTTTCCGGAGTTCTCAATGGGCTGAACAAATGCTGCCTACGTCCCATTGGTTCATTATTTGTTTTGCCCACAGGCCTTTGCGTGTAGACGATGTACAGGCTTACATCGCCATTACTGAGTAAGTACTCACAGAGTCTATGAAGAACTCCGACTACATACATGAGTCAGCAGTGAGATCAGATTCTTGGCATCTGCTCGCTCACCCTGCTTATCGTACACCTTGTCCCTATGCCTACTATATATACTGCTAGCCTTAGTAAACAGCTAATAATACCGCCTACATGTTACTTCAGGACGATGTACCCAGTACAGAGGTCAAATAATGGAACAGTGCATCACGAATATGTAAACGTCTGGATTTCAGTTTTATTCAACGATGCTGCGTCAACAGCATGGCTACTTTACGGTGAGTAAAATTACATAAAGAAATGATGAGATCCGAAGTTCTCAGGCCGAGGTGTCGATCGTACTCTTCCATCTTCAGGGCGAAAAAATCAAATATTGGTAATCACCTACAAAATCACAATGCATCACACCCTAGAAACCACGACTGATAATTACGCTGCCTGTATGTTAGTTGATGAAGCAGTATCAACTACACTGCATCATGTATGATGAATGGATCCACCGACTCGGACAATATCCCTTTAATAAAGGTTAATTATCAGTTAATTCGCTAAATGTGCTTGTTAAAATAAATCTGAATCATAAGGACGGTCACAGTTCTTGCCATAAATAAATGGATACTGACAAAGAGTCGTGAAACGGAAAGCAAAAGTTTGTGCTCTATTAATAGTCACAAGCGAACAAACACATGAACAAGCGGTGAAAAAGAGCTGCGGGCTGCATCATCTGAAGACAAGTGGGCGCACCTTGCAGGCGGAGACTGCACCGTTCCCATGGCAACCGCCTCAGCAGGGCGCCAAAAATTCGATGACCCAGTTCCAACCTACGGCACACAAACTGCGTGACACGTGCTGTACCCAACACTGCAATCCAGCTGCGACTGAAGAAAAATGCCAGTTGTTACAATATATTTTATTTTAAATGAGCGACTCGGAGCGTAACCGATCTGGAACAATTAAGAAATTAGTCAGATCGAAGATGGCTGTTTTCTAGGATGTTGCACCGCGTAGTCTGGTAGGCACTGACCGACGTTTCTAAGAAACTTGCTGCCTCCTTAATCGGGGTATAAGAGAGAAGCAGTTAAGCTTCTCTTACGCGTCGGTCAATAGCTACCAGACTACATACACGGTGCACCATCCCAGAAGACATTTTCATACTCTCCGTCGGGAGAACCTAAAACCTCACCAACATCGACATCTTTGCCGCCATGAGAACGTCACACCGGACGAGGTGCTTTGAATTTGGCTATGCGAAACTATAAAAATTGTATGGGATTGGGTGTGTAACAGCAGGCCTCGCCGGTCCCTTGTTACGCCAAACTTGTCTTCCAACATGTACGTCCATACTAATTTCATAGGAAAACATTAAAAACGGGGCGGACTACACTAAGAAAACCCTCGAAAAAACAAACCAATGAGAGGCCGGGGATATTTCACGAAACACACTGATCCACCTGCACAGGCCGAAAATCTATTCATGCAGAATTCATCTTTACAGGATACAGCTTCAGCCTCTGCAAGGATACAGAAGTACCCAACCACGTTTTTATGGGGGTGGGGGGGGGGGGTGGGGGGGGGGGAGAAACGTATTTCATGGACTTTTGTCCCGCGCTGACGTAATATACCTGGTCGGCAACTGCACAGCTCAGTATCCTGGCTCAACTCTGAGAAGGGATACATCTTCAGAAAGAAAACAATTTTCGAATACAAACGCATTGCTTCAAGGCTTTTTTTAAAAAAAAAATAATCCAAACGTTTCGTATTTCACCGCTCACTCGCAGCACGGGGTGGTAAAATGACAAGTTCCTGCCCACTACAGTCTTCGTGGTCAACTCTTGCGTGCGTAGCTTATAAACCTACTGCAGCCCGGGGTCCCGGGTTCCGATCGATAAGGAATTTCTGAACCGCAAAAACAATTCCGTACTTCTTTGAAGTACAAGTTCCTGAACGCATGCCTCAAAGAAAACATAAAATATATAAATTAAAAATATCAAAATTCCACTGGCTTGGCTCATCCCCCACACAGATAAACCACTATAAAATGTTTCATAAAACATTTCTGAAGGGAAATTAAGCTTGTGTAAACACACCTTGAAAATTAAATTAAAACAACTGGAGCTCTGTGAACACAGAATGCTTCAGGACTAGTAAGCCAAGTGACAGCTAACATGGGCCCAATGCGGAAATGTTGAGCCGTCGTGGTAGTTTTAAAGTAAATACCGACGTACCAGAAACAAATGGTTTGGATGAAAAACGTCACAATACCGTCTTCGTGAAACTACTAACGAAACTCGTTACAAATACAAGGGTTGATGTAGTCCTATTATACATACCTATCTCCAGAGTTCGTGAGGCAAGGCCTGAAAACCTGCCGCAGAGAAGTGTCGAAGACAATTCCCGATAATTCTATCACTTCACACTACTGTACTTACATAAAAACACATGCCTTCAGCTTTGATCGGAATACGCGTCCTTCGTCAATTAAAACATCCTCCGTTTAATGTATGACAAAAAAGGATATATAAACAACACAGTTAAAATAAATGTTACCACGAACACTTCACCGCTAGTTTCTGTCGCGATTACCTCTCCAAGACTGGTCTCGGATCCTTATCGTAGTTTTCAAAACTTTAATTTAGTCCGAAAAATCTCATCCATCACCTTCGGCGGTTGACGCTGCTCGGGTTGAAATTCTACAGCAGCTGTTTTTTGATTAGTATTTCTTAACCCCCCTCCCGACAAACGTTGTGGCCACGACGGCTTCCTTCCATATCCTTTCCAATCAATTATTCATTAACCATAAAACTACTCGCCGCAAAGCAGTTTGAGCTACTGTCATTGTCATTAAATTAACCGGAACAGGTCCACGGAGGTCTCAGTTGTGAAGCCGAATGAACCAGAACCGACAGAGGCACTTCGAACACGAAATACGGATAATGTGAAAGAACCCCAAGTCCTGTGGGCCTTTTCGTCTCATACTGACGATCACGCTAAACAAAATGGTCGATGTCATATCCGCCAGTCTGTGACAATGCGTCACTTCCACAGAGAAAGACGTCTCGCATCTCTAGGCGTTGGCATGAAGAAGGCTCAGTCACAACCATTCTGTTGATGAGCAGGGATTGAAATTTTAAAATGCAGTAGTCGATGTCGGGTCCACCACTGAATCCACGACACCCAAGCTTATTTAGATAAATTCCTGTAAACGGCACACCGGTGGAATTACATACCAACAATGCGCTCTGTTGATGTCCTCCTGAAAATGAGCAGACTAAGGCTGTCAAGAGAAGTGGCCTGTTCTCCAGAGAGTATCAATCAGTCCCTTTTAAGAGCTGTCTCAGAAAGGTTGAATGATTCATAAGTTACTTAACGTCGCACAGGTTGGGACTGACGATGGTCAAGAATAATGGAAATTAAGCTATTTGAAAAGAAAATGTCGCGACCTATTCGAAATTAATATCTTCGAGATCGTCTGTCACAAGCAACATGCAAATTTTTTCAAAGCACTTGAGAGCCGGGTTGAATAAACTATCCACCAGACATGACAAGTTTTCTCACGACTACTCCTACAATTCTAAGAATCTGTCATCCCCAAACGGGCCCTTCTTATTAACGTATAAGTAAAGTCTTTAATCATATTTCTACTCGCGTTAAGCTCGTTTAAATGTTCAAAATAAATCGTTCCATGTGATGGATTTTTCTTAGACTAATGTCACAAAAACTCGAATGCCAAACACCATGAACGATATCGCAGTCCGCGTAGCTCGACAGCCGACAACCAACCAGTTTCTATGGGTTGGGCGGGGCAGGTTCCGGCTCCTTGTGGCGGGAAACCACGGCGTGTCGCCCGTCAAGTCAATCCTCCTTCGCTCGCACACCCACGCATTCTTGAACTTATAAGACTTACTGCTCGAACGCAACAAGGTCTAGCCTATCTGCAGACACTGCTCACTTAAATCAGAACCCAGATAAATGGCACGCATGACGCCACATTTTCGCATCCTACGTAGATCATATAACATAGTCCTGCGGTGTCCGTCTTCTGGGTTGCGACATCGCGTGGGTAGAACGTTTGTTACCAACATTTCAGAGAAACACTTCGCCGCCAAATGTAACGTATTTCTACCTTAGATATAGTGGCGAAACCGTCGACGTTTAAGGACAATAAGATCCGACACACGTATTCTACAAGTTAGCATTAAAAAGGCGTTTTTGTTCACGAATTCCACATAACTTCCGACTAGATAGACCTCGATGCGTAACAGAAAGCTAGGCGTTTAAATCAGGCTGTCATTCACTAGATGGCAGGACGAACGCAAACGCTTAACAACGCCTTCGATAGTGCACACCCAGTATATTAGGCTGTAAAGCAATTCCCCATAAAAAAAATTGGTGCCGATGTCGTACAGACGCATTCCTGACAGATGTTTTACTTACTGAGCAATTACTTTGGAAACAAGACCCCCAAAATGTTAAGCATTTGAGTAAAATGGGTTTGAAATGAATTAGTGGTAAGATAGAGGCGGTAACACGTGTTAACATCACCGTCGTACGTAACGTTTCTTCAAAATGTATAATGTAGAATAATTAATTTACGATGAAACCTAAAATAAAGCAGTCATTAAAGTTAATCAATCTTAATTTTCAAAAATAAATGACAAAAAAATTGGGAGTTCTCCAAAACTGGTCCCACGGTAATGGCACTATAGTAAATAGCAAAAAGAAATGATTACAATTAATTGCGCCTAATTTAATTTTGTTCTAAAACGCGCACTGGGACACAACTGACCACTTCTGTCTAAAAGAGATACATTTTAAAATGTATTAAGTCCGTAAAACACACACAGAGAAGTGTATAAATGTCAGGCTTTGTATCAGGTAATAAGATCTGGGGAAGGCGTTCTTTGACCATACCACAATTTCTAGTGCGACCCGTATCTACTGGAAACCAAATCAACCCGTATTAATAGGGGAAGTCATGGCTGGCATTTCATGATCGGACATTGCAAAAGTATGAGCCGCTGGTCACAAGAAAAGTGACGTCATTCATCAAGAAAATTTCCAGTCGGAACCACCACCATGTAAAGACCCAAATTATCTGCAATGAACAAAACCTGGTAAGATTAAATGCCTCACTGCTCGTCGGGCGGTGCCCAGTGAGTCAGCCATGCGAGTGAGATAGGTCAGGGAGCTTGTGAAACACTCTCAACACCAGATTCCATCATCGAAGACGTAACGTTGACCAGACGAAACTGTGGAGTTAACAAAGCTCTTTGTTTCCGCTGTCCCTAAATACTGACATCTGAAACGAAAACCGTTTCGTGGGGAAACATCGAAATGGACACGGCCTATGCTACATCGACTCGTCCCGCAGGTTGAAAAATAATGGTACGAGCCTAATGTATTTCAGAAGACGTTAACAGCATGCAGAAAAGTGGAAAACCTGAAAACAAAATTACTCGTAAACGAAGTTAATATGAAGAATTATAACACCGTTAGCAGAACTGTAAAAAAACAACATAAACAATCGGTTGCTTCGCCATCTCCTTCTTCAGGTTCCAAGTAGTCGTCTTCCAGAAGCCTTCCCTATTACAGGTCTGCATTCTTTCCATTTCTCCCCCCCCCCAAAAAAAAAAAATACCACGAATTTTTCGTTATGTAATAAGGCCGGCATGAATTAGCCAATAGGTCGGAATGTCATTCTGAAACCCTCGTAATTATTCTTCCCTTATGTTTTAAGAGCACGGAAAATAGTTCGACTTAAGCTTCTCTGGTGAGTTAATGAAACCAAAGTTTAGTCATAGAAGGTATAAAAACACAAAACAAAGACAATCTTATTGTTTGGAGTTCGTAAGCGGTGTATACACAGTCCTGCTGTGGAAAGTTACTTTACCCAACTTGAAGATATTTTAAGAAGTTTCTAACTGTTTGTCGAAGAAAGTTTGTAAGACACACGGCACGACACATTCCGAATCGCTCCAGGTAGCGTATGGACTCGACAATTTACAAATATCAACACTGTCTTAAGTTTACACAGTGCAGTGCAATGAAAGTGCTTTTGAAAACACTATGGTCAACAGGCTACCTTACGAAAACTAAGCACAATTTCCTGTATAAATTAACTTGATATCCTCTACCAGCAGCGTATTAACGGAAGTAGGTCGTGTTAATAAAATATTTTTAAATCGCGTATTTTCATTCAGCTTTTCAATCCCCACAAAATACACATAATTCTACCAACACAACTGTTGTCTTTTGTAACAGATGGCAAATATTTACTGTTATTACTTACGATTTAGAAATTACTAATGGGAACCACTTGGAAACACAACAGTTTTCAAATTTCCAAAAATGAAAACCAAAGATACTTTTTCGTAACATACGCAGTTCCAACAACCAAGTAATTAATACCTCATTAAAAATCGTAACTGCCCACCAGCTTATGTTTAACTTCTATAGCTCCACTTTAAGTACAGTTTAATGTTGAGACAAAATCACTGAATAATAACTAACATTCGTAGTTGAATAATCCTGAATTCAATAATCACCAGCACCACAGATAAACTACTACCGTGAAACCTGTTATCACATCGCTTGTGTCCACAGTCCCTAGTACCACACCGATAATCAAATGCAGGCTTCATAAATAACAAACTACGCAAGCATGTGTACTAGTAATACAAGGGTCTCAAAATACATTCTCCGTTTCTGAATAGCTTATAAAGTTTTCGCGTGCGTGAGGTTCGCTGTTCATGCTTTCCACACAAACAATTTATTTTCAAGAACTACTGCCTGCCCAGCCCTTCTCATGTATCATTTATAGACCTACCACATCTAAGAATGCCTTAAAATCTATATTTAAATATTTTATGCAGTTTAAAAACCTGTATACTTTCTGTGCTTCGAAACGAACGCCAATACACCGTCGTGACAAAAACATGAACTAGGCTTTCACGACTTTTCCGTAAATGACACCTCATTCTACTCACACCCACAAGGCGTCGTAAGCTTATAAAGAATGTTTCTTTTCCTTTACTGTGTAAGTTCTAACCAATTTATCCTCAGGCTGTGGGCAAATCATTTAGTTAAGGGTCCACCACATGACTTCAAATTACAGTCACTGAAAACAATCGGCTTAACTCGTTTCATGCAAGCGCGCCCGTAACTAAATCCTGGAACTAGAACAGGCTCTCCTCTGCTCGAATGGCTATTTTGGACATCGTGACATCCGCAAGCAACAACTCGCTAATAATCAACAATCAGCTCGAAGGCGAAAAGTCGTCTTCCCAATTTGGTGAAGGAAAAACAAAGGAGTAATGACTCTGTCAAATGAGAAGGCTATAATTACATTGTACGTAACATAATTCAACATAAGCAGCGCTGAAAAACGTTTTCGGCAAGATATAGTTCAGATGTTTCATTGTTTGGTTACGCTCCTGAAAAAGTTTCACTTGCGTGTGTGAAAATGACTAGGATTCTTTACGGGAAATAAGGGATAGGCCAACCTTTTACCTATCCTACATTCGTCTACGCCCTCGACTATCCAGTCTACACACAAACTACCGTTCCAGGGTGTGTGTGGGTCAGTTTGGTGATCAACTGCTAGCGAGGCAGGTTGAGTTTTCTCATGTTCAACAAGGTGAAAATCGTATGCTGCTTTGACAAAATTTTGGGCAAAGTATAATTGAGTTAGCCCACATTAAAACATGTAATCGTACTGTGGCTAGCCTCTACCGACATCGGAGCTAGTTTTTTTCAACCCCCCCACCTCCCCAGCGCTGATCAAAGGTCATCATAAAGTAATAAAAGTGTACACAGGTTTCGAGTTATTACATATATTTAGAAATATATTCGCCACAACGACCAGACCGGTATATAGGCCCAGCCAACCTCCAGGACCGTGTCCCCGTAAAACTTACAAACTTACAACTCGCCTTGCATCCATTACTGTGATATAGAATGAGAAATGACTGTACTACTTCCACGCACCTCGTTCACATTCAGGGCATAAGCATTCTTCGTCGGCAGAAATCATCCACCAAAGTCAAATATTTCGAACTTGGTCAAAAATTGGTGTCGTGACACATTTCGAGTTAAGTATGTGAATATAAAATTACGCTCCAGATACGATGCTTTTCTTACACTGCGTCATTATCCACTGCCTTCCACACACAGCTTTCGTAAACCGGTAGCTTCATCGGATACCCCATCCCTTAAACATCTGCACCTAATCTGCTGCTATGTGAGTGGTTCTAAAATTAATGTATAGGGCCCACTTCAAATATGCCCATAATCTAGAGATACCCATAAAGTACTATCTACTGATTACGTACAAATATTGGACCCTGGCTCACGAACGTAAATATGTGCTTGAATGTATGAAGAGAGATTTCAGTTTCAACAGTTGGTCAGCCATTTACACGTTGCGAAACCAAAGCTTGTCCTGAAATCATTTATCAATAAACAAGCAAATCTTATCGAGGTTGCGAAAAAAAGTTTTCGAACACCATCCGATAAACCTGCTTTATCAGCGAATTTAATCCCAAGCGATCACCATGATGCCTGCAGGCCATACGATAACAGTTTCTGTACAAAAATGACAACGAAATTAATGGAAAGATTCCCAGAAATTGACATGGATAACATTCTACGAACAAGACGTAAATGAAATATAAACAATTCCCTTCCAATAGATAAAAATGCACTTCTTGGATGTTGCTATGTCTTCTACTTTACGACACTCTCGTTTTTCACGCGATAAACTGATGTCTTGAACACAGACGAGAATCAAACTTGGCCGATTTAACTGTTTCTTCCTTATTCTCGACGGCCTTCCAAAAATGCAGGCCTCTGAATTTTGGAAGTGGTGAGAAATAAGGCACACGCGTTAAAATAAATTGTAACTTACTGACTACAGTGTTTTAAAAATGATGAGTAGAGAACTGAATTTAAGAATTTACAAACCTCTACACTGTTTTATTAAAATATCACTGTAAAAGCTAATCTGTTGTAAGCAATACAAGCTTTGTTGCTTCTTGTACATGCAAATTCGAAAACAGAACGAAAGTTAGACTAGCACAATCTGCCTTGTTCAAGATTTACTGATAAATTAATTTAGTACAGTAGGCGACGTGACAAGAAGCCGGACAGGTAGCTCGAAAAAGGGTTGGGTTCCCTGGTTGAAGCACAAGACTGGATCTTTACATTTCTTCCCCTTTTCCAGCAACACCTTCTGGTGTGACATCTTTAAAAGTGGTCCTCTATTTTAAGCATTGGCTGTTTTGTCATACAAATTAAACCAGCAACCTTTCTGCAGATCAAAATACTCTGGAATTTCTACCTTGTTAATTCCTTTGTAAGGGGCAAGTGAGAAATTTTCGTTTTCGAGGAAAACTTCTGCTAGTTGCGTTTTAGAATCAGTTGAAGGCCAAGGATTTATGTTTTTTCTTATTTGAAGCAGCAAGTTTGTAAATACCTACCCTAACAATTGGAAATCCACGTTTTGATAGTTCTGAAACCTGCTGCTTCTGTTCATGATATGATCACATTTCTTAGAACATTTGATTTTATTCTCTGAAATCTCGCTGAATAGGCAATGAATGCTTCCACCACACGGAAAATTGAAAGCACGTTCTCCATAACCTGTTTGGCAATGTCCGCCCACATGACCTTGTCTTCCTCGCGTATTTGCCCATTTTATTCGAGGATGCGAATACAAAACATTGCATGACTGTTCGAATAAGAAACACGGTAACCCTGTCACTCAAGGGTGGTGGTGGCAACGACCCGTTCCATATTGTAAACCTATAGTAGGTGTTTACTTCGCCTAGGATAATATTCGGGTTCTCACGGCGTTGAGTAGCAAGAAACTTGTCTTCTGGGATGTAAAGTTTACTGACGTTTCAGAAGTCCTTGCCGTCTCCATCATAAAGACAGCCATCTTCATTTAGAATGTTGGCAGCTCTGAATTCTATACCACTTTGAAACAATTCATGCACGCTGCTTACGCCGTTTACGCTGATAGTAAGAAGTTAACAGCTGTCAAGTTAACATACATTAATAAACGCAATATTTCTGCAAAGCGACAATTATATCCGGCGCAAAACATACTGTACGGGTTATAACGGCGGTAAAGATGACGATGTTGGTCAGGGCTTCTAGCACTTCAGATGGAGGCAGTATGTTCACCTGAAACGCTGATATGTACAGGGATGTCTACATAACGTCATAACAAAGAACATCATCCGGTACATGATTTCTGTTCCAAGACACACTGGAGAACGCATTGCTTTCTTAGAGGCTTATTCTTTCTAACATCTACCAGCCATTTTGTTTACCCTATTCAAACAACTTTACCCTAGATGCTAGTTACATCAGATCCTGGTCAAGTTGGAATCTCTGGGATTGGTCCACGACAGAATGTAAATTACGAGGTCATAGGTTGGTGTGCTGGGTTCGTCTAATTGATAACAGGAACAAGTCACACTCAAACCAGAATTTGTTTTCTGCTCGCAATTCATAAACATGCTGTGTATTGTTTGTAATTATTCTTCATTTTTTAGAAGTGTCCCAAAAAATTATGTGCAGATTAATTCTGTTGCATATAATCTGAAACTTCAGCAACGACGCCATGTTTAGAGGAGTAATTGTTGACTCGTACATACAACACTTCACGCATATTTTAAATAAATGCTATATACCCTCCTACAAGATTTCAAGCCCCCAGCTTCGATGGGAAGCCACAGTAACATTTTGCACAGCCCCTATTATGTGTCAGGCATGCATACAACAACAAAGTCTCAACCAAAGTTGCATATTTCTGAGAACAACGATCCCATTACGTATATCAGAGGGCATCAGTATCGCGAAACTAACGAGCTCATACGTCAGCGTGTTATCACGGACAACCGGATATTAAGAGAAAAAGGCTTGGTGTGGTCTCCAACGGTGTAATGACGATACCAGATTTCGTGAAAATTGGTTTTCTTCGAAGGTAGAAAACGTACAACACCAGAACAGCAGCATCAACCTACTTGGAATGATGGGCTTGTTTGACGGCGATAAACATTCGCTCTCTAGTACCGTGAGATGAGTTCCACTGAGGGATCCACAAACACAAGTCAAATCTACTGATCACTTAATATTAAGTCTTGAAATAAACAGGTCTACTACACTCGCCACTAATATCCGTTAACACGTCCGTATATTAATGGAGCATCTGCCACGTGTTACTATTTTTATGTAACTAATTTTTTTCACTTGTAGGCTAAAGAACGTACATTCAAGAATTGGGCTGAGGCATATCTGCCGCCAGCGTTAATCATCGTAAATAGCAACCTGCAGACAAACCTTCTTAAGTGTCGACACAGACCAACAGAAAACAGAAATAATGCAGCCTCAGAGTTGTTACAAACGTGTTCAAGGTACATGTAAAAATGTATTTTGTTGTTGGTAAAACAGTAAACTAGTGGGGAAAATTACATTAACCAATAAAATGTCGGTTGAGACACGTTACCAAAGAAATCTAATTCCAGGAAATGAAAACGAGCAATATATGCCCTGTGTCTAGTCCCGATTTCCAGAAGAAAAGCGTAGAACCCAAAACTGGTAAAAGTGAAAGTGTTTGTTGCTATTCTGTGTAAACAAGAACATAAATGCTTACGGGTCATAAACGCGGGCGTCTTCGTTAAGAACGAAATAAACTATTTTCTCACACAAAGAGATATAAAATACAAATAAATCTGGTTTAGCGTATGGTTAATCCCTTTCAGTGCAACCCCAAAACATTACCTCAATTCTGGTCCTCCCCCATTCTTGGCATCGTCACTGCTATCCATATCCGGTGACAGAGTCATGCTGGTAGGTGCGTGGCCTTCCTCAGTGGCAAACTCCATGAATTCACACGCCCACGGTCCTCGTAATGAACGGTAAAGTTTCACTTCATTGCACATACACTACACTTCGCGTGCCGAAGTTGCAATCGTCCTCACAACATAAATGTTTGGGTTGATTTCTGAAGTCATCCCAGAAGTTGTGACGTCACACTTGAAGATTTGATGACGTCAATGCCTCAACAGAAGCATAACTCACTAAACACGATAAATGAAGAAAAAACTATGAACACCCGACTGGAATCGTGGATAGTAAAAACTCCAAACTTCATAGATGAAATATGACCTCGTCAAATTAGTTCGCATGGACTAGAAAGTCAATACAAATACTAATCAGTCCGAAAACATCAATTTCCGTGCCCCTTACCACACACACAGACAGCTCTCGGGACGATGTTACTGAAGCAACGCTCACCATCAGAGAGGCAACCTTCCTCTAGTCCATTCCAACTATACACCAATTCCCCTCCCTTAGAGCACACCCCGCCCCACTCCAAGGCACATTCCCCCGTCCCGCGCACAACCGAGGTCACTCCCACGGCTGAGTCCACCGTATCAACAGCTACAGCTCCCCTCCAAAAGTTTATTCCTCATACTCTCACCATTAATCTATCAAATCCAGCCGCCCTCCACATACTCCGTTCCACATGAATGTGAAGACAAACACTGGAGGAAAGGCATCCAGACACTGCTACCATCTAGCGGCCGGCGACATCGATTCACAACTCGATAGGGTCAAATGACGAGTAGACGCGTCATCTTGTACTTATGCAGAACTACTTCCGTCAACGCTTAACACATCTATCGACCCTACATAGTACGACGATGTGGACTGCATCATCGAACTTAGAGGTTAATGGCCGCGTCGACACAAGAACGGCCAGTCAATAATATTTCTCGGAATCTATGAATTCATAATGCAAACACAACACAGGTGAGACTTCAGGTTTTCGCGGCGGAGATTATAAAAACTACTCCGGGATGTTGCGCCGCGTAGTCTGGTACAAGTTTACTGACGTTTCAGAGGTGCCTGCTGCCTCAACCATCAGAGCGATGAGTCATCGGCAGACTTTTCCTTTAGAAGCGCCTGCAATTTTATAAAACCGTAATCCCTAAAATTTTTAAATTTCTTTCTAACTGGTTGGTTCTCCAATTCGATTTCACAAAATGTGCTGCTTCGGTTTATAAATCAGCCCATAACAAGTCTGTGGAGTAGTATCCCAGTATTACGTTGGATTCGTTGTTGTTTTTTTTTGGCGTACAGAAAACCCAAGAATTAACCTCATAAGTCACCAGGACATGACAAGAGTTGATGAAAGCTCCTCGGGTCTGTTACACAGCGGCCCTGAGGATGAGAGCAGAGATTGTTCTCGAAACGTTGGCACAAGATATGGTTTAGTCACCGTTCAGCCACCTGACGTGGCTTGTAACTCGAGAATCTTTCATCGACTTCAGTCGCCGCGAAAGCTTCACTTTATACACGACACGAGTCCTGTTCTGGCACTGCCTGACCAAGTCATTTCAATTTTAATGAAAATCCATTTCTACTGTAAATTCTTTGTCCTGGAAAACGTAATTAGCTGCGATTTCTTATCAAGATAACACTGATTTCAATACAATTACAATAATTAGTTCTGAAAGTATTAAGAGCCTATTTAATTTAGAGGTACCTTATCGATTAGGATATTTACAGACCATAGGCAGGATACTGGCCGCATAAGGGTCTACATAGGCCCACCTACTCCTAAAAGACAGGTTATCTTGCAAACGCAGTCGATAGCCGACAGCCATTAGATGTCCCTCGTTGCAGTAAAAGGGTTGTGAACAACAAACAACCGACAGTAACAGAATGAATCTAAGGATGAATTCAGGTTCTCACGGCGATGAAAATCACCCTATTCATATACGGCATAACCATCTACAAGATTAAGCGGAATCAAATCAAGATCAGGACAATGTAGCGCGCACTAGACGATGAGAAATGCGTACACACGGAAAAACCTGAAAGGACAGGAAGAAGAAGACCTGGGTTAGATGAGATAATATTAAAATGCATCTTAGGAATTACAAAGGGAGTGTGGATTGCATTCATCTGACTAAGACAGGTGATGGGATCTTGTGAATGAAATTAATTTTGGATGTCGGAGGAAAGCAACAAATATCTTAATACCACGTAGTCGGCCATCCTCGAACTGGTAACCTCCCGGCACGATGATCAAACCTGCAGACACTTTCCGAACAGTCGTATACAATATCAAGAAATGAGCACAGCAGTGCGTGAAAATCTCTCATACTTCGAGAACTCGGCGTGTGATAATTTCGATACCGAGAAATATCAGAGTAATATTTTGCAGTTTCTGACCGTAGGCCATTTGTCAAAAATCACAAAGAACCACAGAAAGAGAAAGACCTCGCACAGAGTCAAGGGCGAGGCAGACTGCGCAGGTGCGTGCGATCAATTACACCACTGCGGGGCATTTCCAGTCCCTTCCCTTCCAAGATTCTGGGAATTTGACGGTGGAGTAACACTTTCAATAAGCAAACTGCGAGAAGGGAGGATTAGCGATCGATTTCACATGAAACTGCAACTGGTTTCGCCTCGCGGAAAATAATCCCGTTACCGAAACAGAAACAATCGCTTTACTTCGTATGATTCATGCCGGCCTGTCCTTTCAGAAACGGCAAAATTATCTACGGATATAAATAAGAATACAACAGGTCAATTTTTCGGAATTCTCAATGGCTGGCGTGCTATTCAACATTCCGCGTTAATGAGCTTTTACAAAATATGTTAATTTATTATTGTTATAATTATTTACTTAAAATTAAGTTACATTAATCTCGACGTTAACAACTTTTCAATGTAGGCCTACAGAAATATATAACAAAAATGTTCGCGAGCTGCATAAAAGGCATTGGCACGCGGCGAATGGTTTGTAAACCCCTGATTTAGTTTAACAAAATCTTGCATCCTGTGGGTTTAGCACATGACACATTGCATGACTGCTTGGTTGGCATGGCATTTCTTAGAATCGATACAAAACACTGCCACCTGGCTAATCGACGAACTGCAATCATCCGCCAGATGACCCAGGTTCGACACTCTGCCTCAGTCATTTATCTTGAAGAAATTATATTTTGTTGTTACTATATAATAACTCCATATTTCAAATTGTCGAAGATTATACTAACAGTTAAGTAATGCTGTCATTCCAACGAATTTCTAAGCCCAGTTTAATGCAGGTAAATAACGAGAATCGTCAGCAATGCTACGCTACGACGTTTCGACTTTCTCACACGGAGTACCACAGCAGTTTGAGGAACTTAATACGACTTCTTTGTTTGTTTATTTGTGGTTCATTTCACGACGGTGCCAGCTTAACACCGCAGACGTATTGCGTCGAAAGATACGATTAATGAACAAAGAATGGGAAAGGCTACGGAAGTGGTCATAAGCAGAACGAAAAACCTGTTAGGGCAGCTGGTCTCCGGGCCGAGACCTAAACCCGGGATGCCAACCACAGACCCGTTTTAAATACAATCTTCCACCTACACTCATGTCTCCCAAGTTGTCCTTTTCCTTTAGGTTTTAGGGCCAAAATTTTTGAATAAATTTCAAAACTCCCAAGGACGCTACGCTAACCCGCACATCACAATTTCCCTTAGTTGATAATCCAAGTGTTTAGTGAAATGGTACAAAATAATGATAGTAACAACGAATGCGATTTCTAGAGTCTGGTTCAAAAAACCAAAAACTCAGTATAAAAAAAGAAGTCCTCAGGCGTGTTCTGATTCAAAAGTCCAAAATGTTTCTTTGTAGGACGAATGTAACAAGTCACGCGACGGCAACAAAGGTAGAGGGGTACAACAATGATTGCAGGAAAGGAACGTAATTTGGGGGAGAAATGAATAAGAATACGTTCGCCTTCACGGCGGTGAAGATGATGTCCTTCTGCGTCTTGGCACCGTGTGCATTCGTCGGCAGATGCCAATGTTTTGGTTGTCAATCTTCAGCCCTGAAGGCGGAGACAGATCAAGGCTGGCTGTTTCTTCAATGATTCAGAGTTCATACTTATGACTACTAGAAATCAAGACAGCGAAAACAGCGGAAAGACGAAACTCCAGTATTTTTTCCCAGCTTCACGACAGAAATTATTCTCCATATCTACCTCCAATGTTCAAAACTGTTGTCTCATTCACCAAGTTACGGAAAAGTAGAATGGGTATACTTCACTCTTATGTTTTCACCGCTGATCCAATTCCTGTTATTTGTAAGAACAGGGGGTCTAGGAAATGGTTATCCGGCGCACAAAGTTCAAACAGAATCTTGTTAAAAAGATGTCACGCTTTTGAATAGCCAGAGTGTTTACGGTTCTCATACATCAACAAAAGCATTACATGGGTTAAAGACAACCTGGACACTGCAACTATTTCGGTGCAGGGCTGTACAATTCAAAACACAAAACTGACCGATTAAGCGGCAATGTCATCAGTAAAAAACCAATTATTTTGTCATATAAACTATTAGCAAGCAGCTTATTAAATAGGATGTTCAACATGGGCTGCAATTAAGGCGGGGGGGGGGGGATTTGCGGCGACACCATCTTCAGACCGGCGACTCCGGAAGCCATCCAAGCTAAACTTCTTCGTGCACCGCTAATGCGATGGTCTTAATCAATTCATGAGCCTCCTTTCTTCTTTTTAAGCTTTTACGGATTATGCTTCAATTTAGAATTATGTATTTTTGAAATTTTTAGCCGTCTGATAGATCCCTTGGATGGTGGATAACCCCTATGTAAGGAAATCTACCTACGTAATCCCTGTGTTCGAGAAATCAAGACTCACGTCTCAGACAGCAAGACTGTTGTGATAAATGTCAATTCCTGAAGGAAAAAAATGTTGGGGAATCTTAAAATGCAACACGGAGACCGCCCGAAACAGCCTACTGGCTTAACACAGAAGAACCTCATATGAAAAAGATACTCTGGAGAGTACTAAATGACAGGAGGTCAGTAAATATCAGCATTCGTGCTTTGATATTTTGAGCTAAATGTTCTCAATTACGAGAATATAGAAGCTCGAACGTAGTGATCAAATTAATCGACATTCGGACTACATAATTAAACCGGTTTTAAGTGAATAATCCTTCGTTGTTAACATAATGTTCTCGACAATGCACTGTTTACACAAGAACAGAATACGGAAATCTTAACACTCTAAATGCTGGCTTCTATAAGGCCCTTTATTTTGTATCATAAATGAGCACTTAACCGCGAAGTTGGTAAAACGTTTAATCAGCACAGCCATGTTCCTCACATGTGCCGGTCGTCAATGACTTACAACCATACAAATTGGAATTCTCTCTATAAATTCTCAAGCTTACGTCGATCACTACAAGCTACTGACTTCTTCGGAACAAACGTTAACTGCAAAAGGCGAAGTTCGCTTATCGGAAGAGCACAGAATCAAGGAAGTTTACTGGTACCCGCAGTGGAATTCTCTCAGGGATCTTCGCTTCCATCCTGAATTTACAAATTCTCATACAACCGTTCAATCAGTTATCAAAGATCTGATGTGTACTAAATTCGGAGTATCGTATCTCCCGAACTAGGAGAACTAACCCGAGTAGAAATGCCTCGAATAAAAGTTACGAGCAATCATTAACGGGCACGTGCTATGTCTTACAGATGTAATACACACAGCCCTTGCTTAAGTATAATTGTGTTCCTGGAACTGGTTATTTCCTATAAGTAGGATATTATAATTGAAGGTTACGTTCCCCAACGACTTAAAAAAATGACAAAAAAGGCATTAAGTACTTTATTGCCTGAAACGAAATATACAAGAAGCGGAAACGCATTATTACATGTTACTAAATAAATTAAATAAAAGAATTGACGAAAGAACTCGAGCACTTTCATTGCTTTCTAATGGGCGATGCTGCGTCCTTTGTTTGAGATTTCGTGTTCGGTTTTGTTCGGACGATTTAGGATGAGCGAGTTCGCGTTCGGATAAGGAGCTAAGCGGAGGGTGTGGGTTTAATTATAAATATCCGTATGAGCGAAATGTTATAAAGCGAGGGCTATTTTAATCTACCTCCCTGATTTCCAGTCACGCATACAACACCAAGTGCGCCCAACGAAACCGATGGCCCGACTACCTACTGTCGTCCGGATAACGCTGTTCAAAGTACAGTCTGTCTGAGCAGAGAATCAACACGTTGATGTCACTCTCAATGCCGTCATCAAAAATTACCCCTTACTAAAAATGTTCATACCGCACGGTTAGAACGCTGGCCTTGTAAACCTGGGATCCCGGGTTCGATTCCCAGCGGGGCCCGAATTTATAACTTGTGTTGGGCAAAGCCGTGGTCTAAGCAACACAGAGTTTTCCTCAATGGCATCCCAACAATTACTCCATACACACAGAAGAAGGCAATGGCAAACCACTTCTGTATCACCTGCCTAAAAAACATATATGAACAGGTCCCAGTCCGAGGAAAGGATGCAAGGATCCTGTTCATAATATGTCGCCAACCCCCTGTAAAGGAGACGGCGTAATAAAGAAGAAAAATGATCTCTTTTGGAGCAATCTACATATTTTATATTATAAGCATGTCCCATATTATACATAAACAATGAAATATGCCTACAAAAAATAACAAAATGAAACAAAACACCAGAAAGGTAGAAAACTAATGCAGGATGTGCGCCTGCGCAGATTCATACTTCGATTTAAGGTCGAGTCAATTCTCCGCCCAGATAGTATATGTCATGGTTAACACTCTTTTAACCGCCACCCAAAGAGTCAAATGTCTCTAGTTAAAATAAAGATTCCTTGTGCCTTTATCTTAAAACATACTCTTTCTCTGGCAACAAGAATAGCATGTGCGCCGGGAGTGTCCAACTGGCAGGAGCACACTTACCACGTGGTTAAGAATAAATACATATCATTCTGTCCTCATTACAAGGACAACTTTCTACTTCCGACAGCTGCAAGATCTTGGCGACCTTCTGAAAATACCCGAAATCCTCTGTGGCCAATTATCTTCAAACATAAGCGTACTATTGATCGAGAAATTGGAGCCAGTTTCCTGAATGGCGCCACTTCTAGTAACATTTACAGCTAAAACTAACACATGATACTACTTGATACTTTGATGACCCGTTCTTCAAGTGCCTGAGCATTGCGGGGCCCAACGTTTTTTTAACACACGATACCCGCTTCTATTTTGATTTGTAGTTCATTTAACGACGCTTTCTCAGTAGCCCAGACTGTATAGCATAGGAAAACCCGCTTCTCTCTGCCTATTATTTCTTAATCATTTTATCTACTTCGTTCCCCGTTATAGCTGAGGCAAAACGTTAAACAATAGGCTTATCATGTTTCCCAATCAGTGGCACGCACACACCGAAACTGTGACCTACAGAGGTGGGACTGTTCGCAAACCATTTTCAAGTCACGGACATATTATGCTACTTTAAACAAGCGGAAGAAAGCTCTGGCAAACAGCGGCTTTTGGACGCCCATTACAAAACTGGGTCTGGTCAGTTTCACTATCCCCAACGGATACTAAATTTAGACTATTTCCTAAATGAAAACTACAGGTTGGTCGAAAAGTCACGCTATCCACATTAAAATATTTATTGATGACTGCAATTCGATGCAGTTAGAATGGATTAATAAACGCATTATATCGCTGTGACTACGCAAGAGTCCATGCAGGTGACGTCATGTGGTAACCTGCTCGCGCCTTTCCGTCGGTCGTCTTCCAATAGTCGAAGTGCAAGGATGTCTTTTTCACAAGTGCAACGAATGTCAATTGTCGAACACTGCTTGGCATCACTTGCCAGAATGAGATTAAGGAAACATTTCCAGATTTTCCTGTGTCAAACAAATCTACAATATCTCGTCAGTTAAACCGTTTCCGTTAGTGGAGGAAATCTTCGCCGGGTTGCATAAAACACGAGGAAAGGAGCGAATTCGTGCATCGCTGAACGCAGTGGACATTTCCAACATTAAAAACTTTTTGTTGTCTACTGTCAAGGTCATTTAATTTACTGAGAAACAGAATATGTGTCAGAATAGATCACGCGACTATCCCGTATATTTACAAAGACGTGTCATATTGGCCTTGTAATCTGAATGCCCCGGCTTCGACCCCTACCAGTGCCGCCGGTGGTCTAGTTCTTTGGGTGGAATAGTTACGAGGACTACAAAATTTGTAATTAGTAAGAAGTGACTGCAGTCCCTTGTAGGACTATGAAACTGCAAGAAAAAGAACCTGATGGATAACAATGCCATCGGTCTACGTGCAGACTTCCAGGCACCTAAATGTGTTTGTAACGACCCACTGTCCTGGACCAAAGAAATGCAGAGGCCACATGGGTCTAGGCACACAAAGTCAATGCTCATCCTATGTCCGGGTACAGCGAGAAGACTGTACGGGCAAGAAGGTGAGTGACATACCTAGAGTGCTGACGAAGCGGCCACGAACAGATGGAATTTCCTGTGGCCGACGGTTTCACACCAAACCTTCAACTAACGCATGGCTAGTTCCAACAAGATCTATTCCTTTGGGTGGCATTTAGAACATTCTAAATCCTTACGAATGCGCGTAAGTCTAACGACCTTCAAATTTGTACTCTCGAAGGTACTACCTACACACGTCAGAAATTCTGTTACAATGGAGCGCATTGATCACAGTCAACACGAGATCTGACACGCGAGGAGAAGTCCTCCCCCTTCGACTGTTATTTCAAAACCTCCTCTACAGTTCTTCTGGCACGTATAAATTTAAAAATTACGTAAAACAACCAAGCGTATTCTGCAAATACAAACACAGTCGACTTCTATGAGACAGTGTCCTTACACGTTTGCTCACTTTTAAGACAAGACAGACTTCACCTGCAGGGTCTTGTAACCCCCTCGCTCCAGCCCGTGAGTTACCTTTCAATAGTCCAAATGCAAGGATGTCTTTTTCCAGGAGTGCAACTTGTGTTCATACAAGAACAGTGCCTGGCATCTCGTTCCTACTTGTCTCGCCAGAATGCGTTTAAGGATACAACTCCCGATTCGCCTGTGTTAAACGACAATATTTCGTCGGATGAATCACTTCCGTGACATAGGAACTCTTCATATGGTTGCAAACAGGAAAAGAATGCATGCGTCGCTAAACGCGGTATATATACATTTCCAAAACCAAAAATATATTTTCTGAATTCAACCTAATTCATTTTTTGACAAATAGAACGTATGCCAGGAATCGGCATTCAGTACGTAACAGGATTAGGCCAGCGTTAAGCTTTGAAGTGCAACTTAGGTACTTCGGGGGATACTGTTCGATATCGATCCCGCATAACGATATATAGTGTAATTTCTCGATGAGATGTTACTTTTGGAACGAAGAGAAACCCCTTAATTAGGTCAATTTGAGTTACTTTTGGGAGACATTTAATTTGGTTGTTGGGAAGAAAGAAAAATTAAACGTGGAAATTAAGTCGTAAGGCCAAGTAAAAATAATACAGGATGTTTAAGAACGAATACCATTGCAATCTCCTTTAAAAGAGCTACTTGTAGTGATTTACATACAGACACAAGTATGAGGCTGCACCTTGTATTTAAGACTCAGTTTAATTGGACAGGCCGACTTCAATTTAAAATTCCAAAACCATTCATCGACATAGCCTATACGGAATTTCACATTGTTCGACACGAGAAAATTCAGAACACCGTGAAGTTCAAATACAGACTACGTTGTGAACTGTAAGTCTACTGTGAGTAGGCGTATACTGTTAAGAAAGTCAGTTAAATAAGTTATAATGGGCTGATCGCACAGAAATTCATGAAACACTGTTATGTTAAACGACTACAAATTTCGATTATCAGCTTTTGTGTCCGTCCATGCATGCATGAAGCCTCCAGTCCTTAGAAGTCATCATGACGCCAATAAACAAAGACTCCTGAGGAATGTGCCCTCGCCTTCCAAACCGGAAATGCCAAGTGACGTATCAAGGCTGTACTCACTCCCTCCCTCATCCCATCCTAAAATCCAAGCCAGCCGTCGAACAAGGATCAACGTTTCTCCTTGCGTAATACTCTGTTATGAGCATAACAAAGTGAAGGAAGCTCCACCCATCGAGCAAATGTGGTGGGGGGGACACGCTAGTGGAGGGGGAAAACGCAATGTGGGGAGGCAAAGGCGATAAAAAATATTTTCCATGCCAAAAGAGGGAGGGAGGGTGGAGAAGGCAATGGCAGCCATCAAGACAAAATGTGCTGCTACCTGGCGACGCAACACACAATAGTCATCCGCCATTACGACAGATCAAAAAAGCCAGCTTCGGTAGCTCCGACGAGACACCAGTTTACATACGTCGGTCGACGTCGCAATGTGACAGCCGCGGACCTGCTGGTGTCTCAGAAAAATAAATGGACTGCACACAGGAGTAATGTAAAATGCTCATGGAATGATTCACGACCCCTTCCCATCGTCGAGCGCGCTACAAAGGACCAGATTTATTACGCCGCAGCCCTGAGGATGAGAGCAGAGATTGCTGTCGAAACGTTGGCAGAAGATATTGTTCATTCACCATTCATCCGCCTGACGCGGCTTGCAACCCGGAGTCTTTCATCAACTTCAGTCGCCGCGAAAGCTTCACTTTATACACCAAGAAGTAAGTTCCAATACATTGGTAACTTGCATCCTGAAAAAAATATTAGTGGAAATAATAATCTTCAAGTCTCTCTACAAAGTCCATGTTCCGCATCAAACATTTCCCACAGACGTATTCCACGACCTAATGTGATAAATATTTCTGTGTACGCGTCGATACAACTTCCTCAAACTACTAAACGAGATAAAGGCGAACATGACAGAGATCCAACGCAGGCCCATTAATCCACTAACAAAAGCCTTCAAGCAGCGTATTTAGGGTGGCATCATCCCTAAACGAAAAACATTCTTCAGCAAGTCCTACTACGCCACAAATCAAATTCGTGAACAGAAATTATATCTAACCATTTTCAAAGGAAGTCGTCGGTAATTCGAAATGCCCAGCCTCAAAGACAATAAAGTTTTCTTATAATTCTAAACAGAAACATGTTGAAAAGTAACCACGCTTGTTAAGGTTCACAGGCTTACAGTCCGAATGAAACAGCAGACGTAGAAAAACACGAAGTCAAACATTTATCTCAATTGTGATTTTAGTATCCATGTGCACATGTACAGCAAAATAAAGAAACGATTAAGATTTCTGTCATCAGGGTTGTTGCGCCGTATAGTCTGGTAGAAGTTTACCGACGTTTCAGAGGTTCTTGCTGCCTCCATCATCAGGGCGACGAGGCAGCAAGGACCTCTGAAACATTGGAAGGAAGCGGACTTGACCTAATTTAAAGCGGCGTTCCCGAATCAACCTGAAAGCAATGAGGCAAGGCTCGAAAAACATCAAGATCGTCTGTAAAGCGAAATTTGAACCCGAGACCTCCCAAATACGAGGCAATAATACCAAAAGCTCGGCCGCTGTGGTTTTAAAAAAAAACACTTTTAGGACGGATAAAGTCTTGCACAAATTACATATTTCTAATCTCATCAATCGCGGTAGTCAGGCTACGTTATTTGAAAATGTAAGTAGCAAAGCTTCCGATAAGTTAAGACAAAACAGACGTTCGTAATATTAACCCATGGTTTGCACACAAGCCGTACTCTAAAGCTGCATGGGGATGCAGCTATAGAGAACACCGGTGAACAACTTCGGACATTTTGTCACGTTTATATAGCTATAAAATGACTTAGTAAGTACAAAGAAGTCACTACGCGCACAAACTACGTTGATAACGAAATCTTTCTTACACACTGCGCCAGCCAGGCTGAGGAGAGATGTTCAGTTCGAAAGTAATCTGCCAGCAACTTGGAAAAAATAACTTTCTCTTGCAGTGCAGAACGGACAAATCGATTCACACTTACTGTCAGCCCTTGACTTAGTCTAACTTAATTTCAGGAGGGAAAAAAACATTCAAAAAGAGTGATTTTATTTTAGACATTTTACTACATAAAATATTTCACGCAATTAATTCCAAAGACAATACCTAAATCAGTTCTGATCTAGTTTATATTTTAGGCGTCCTGTTTCACAACCGAGGCCTTGAATTATAAGTCACGAATATCGTTTGCCAAGTACAGTGAGTGATCTTTGGATCGAATTATAACTTATGAATCCACACTCAAAAGAATTTACCTGAGAGGACAAGACACGTGTACACTACAAATGCACAGATGGATATGGGAAAAGGGCCCGTTTTCGTAATCCCAACTACATGCATAGCCAAAACGGAAAAGTTATAAATGACTAGGAATAATATTTTAACATAACCAGGAAGATGCGTAACACGGCGGAAACCATCACTTAAGACTGTCACCGACCGAATTTCGCTTCACTTACATATGAGCTGACCAGAGTTGAAGTACGGCATAAGTTAGAAATTTATTACAGGAGTGTTTAGGAGCGTTTTCAATGTATTCACCATAATCAATCAAAGACATATGCACAACAGGTAATAAAATTTCCTAGCAAACACGCCAATTTATCCTCTTTTTCATTTAGTATTAACAACTAACTCCATTTTATACGGCACTAAAAGAATTTGACTTATACCACTTTAGCGCTGAGGGATTAATATGACCTTGAATAATAAGGTTGCCGGCGGCTTTGCTATATATTAGTGCCTAGAAGAGAATTCTAGTTGTTATGCGTATTAGGTATGGATGTATGCATGTGAATGTCTGAAGATTTCTGTGTTCTTACGAAACACAGAAATTGCCAGAGACCAATCGAACTGTTTCTTACAGTGCGGGACTCGGTCCCAAATTCATATTTGCAAAGGCATTAGTGCAGAATTAAATGCTCTTGTTTGTGCTCCACCCAGCATCCCTCTCTCACGGAGAGAGCGACAATTTCCGATGAAAGTCAACCGATCAATACTTCTTTCCTCTTCAAGTCCCACACTTGCGCCCAAGTTTGGGAACAATGGGTTCCCGCCAAACTCCTGGCTCCAATGGGCTTCAGTCTACCAACGATGACAAAGTTAGGCTTGTTTTCATAACACACATCTCCCCAATCTTCAGCCCACATCACGCTGAATACATAAAAACAAAGTAAATCGGGGACTCACAAGTTGAGCTCCAAAATATTGGCACTGATTGGGGGGGGGGGCTGAGTTTAAGTCTCGACCAGGGGGCCGCTAGCCTACGTGACGGGTGTTCCATGCTCGTGGGACGCAGTGAACTTGTGGAAAGAAGACCATCCAAGAAGAACACTAACCCGAAACAAAAGTACACTCTATACGACGTTGGCAACACTGTTCTTTATAAAGCCCACTTTTTAAACAAAAATTCTAATGCATTTTTATGGCGCCCAGCTTATCACTACTGTACAAACTTCCGTTCCGATCACTCCCACACGCGCTAAATATAGCAGCGACACGTCTACAGATGGCAGCAGCCACCAATCTTGCCCTTGCCGACTCTCGAAATACCTCCCTTGCCCGTATTAAACTTTATACAACGAAGAGAAACACAGCGACCCCCTCTTTTCGTAAGGAATTATAATTCTTACATGTTCCTTGCACAAGTTATATAAAATGAACGTCCTCTTCGTTAAGCTCGGCCAAAATTCGTCATAAACATATTTCATAACGGTGGTTCACTTTTAAAAGTGGTGAGGAATATAATTTTGGTGCCCAGCTTTTGGCTTACTTCTCACCTACACGACATTGAGACTGACGTAAGGAACTTCCAACAAACCCAACCAACTATAGTCGTCAGATGTGCGTGTAGTCTACTCATGAACTAGTCAAGAAGATGAGTGGCTTTGTGCACTATTAGGACTCTAGGTTGCTTGGGGATTGTGAGACCTGCAGCAAAGTTTATCATAGGAAAAAAAAAATCAACATAGAAGCGGCCATTTTTGGAGTCGTAGCAAACCCCCTTTCACATATAACTGCAATAAATATGAAGATTTCTGTCTTCTGGGTTATTGCGCTGTGTAGTCTGGTCGATGTTAACCAACGTTTCAGAGGTCATACTGCCTCCGTCATCAGGGCGATAAAGATTTCTGTCTTCTGGGTTGTTGCGCTGTGTAGTCTGGTCAATGTTTACCAACGTTTTAGAGGTCATACTGCCTCCGTCATCAGGGCGACGAATCGCAACAACCCAGAAGACAGAAATCTTCATACTCACCGCTGTGAGAACCTCAAGTCTTGCAATAAATATCATCGTGAGTTACAAAGCATCATCACAATTCTTCGTGCTACAAATTACATGACATAAAAGCGCATTTCCTTCAATACGAAAATTATATGACGAGAACAGAAGAAAGAAGAATTTCACGTCACACATAACAATTACAGGTTAGCTCAGAAACAAAATCTTAAGTCCTGACTGTTGCTTCTAAACACGCACAAATTAAAGGAAATTGTATTATATTGTTATTAGCTTTCTTTGTACTTGCAGTCAAACACTCACCTTCACCTCAAGCAGGTTCTGATAATTGGCTAAATGCACTATCAAGGGCTGTCTGGATGGAAGACTGTCTTCTACACATAGGCATAATGACCATGGAATAACGACGTCAACATTAGCCTGATTAACAGGGGTATCCAAGATTTTCCCGCCTTTTATTGAATAACCAAGGTCCCGATAACCAATAACCAAGGTGACAAAAACCCGCCACTTGTCACTACCCCCAGCCTGATGAATCCAGCACAAAACCTCGCATTCTATTTCTTTCAGACCCAGTTTAATATCATTTCTTCTACTTCTAGGTCTCCCTAAATAGTATCTTCTGTTCCCCCTCCCCATCTCATCCTGCTTTACCTGAATATGTCTAACCTAGCCCAACCAACTGTGGAAGAAAGTTTACAAAGGTTCTAGCAACGCATTGCCTAAATTTACCACTTATCTACTAAAACTACAATACGCACAGTTTTAATGAGAACGAACGAACATTAAAATAAATTTGAAAAAATTAAACCCCGTGGTCGTTAGTGATCACATTTTTTCTTATAATTGTGTCGCGACTTGTTTCCTGTTTTATTCATTACAGCTGTCACCCCCAGATACAGGTTTGTGTGTACGTAGCTAACTTCCATATTATGATGGAATGCGACGTAACCTACGCCGATTTAACAAAAATTACAAAGGAATTGACCACGTTCAATTCAATTAATGGAACTGCGGACCGGCCAGAGCCACTTTTTTGTCTGCCCCGTTATTTGGGTTTATCATCAGAGTAAAACCAAAAAATTATTCTTCGCGGGTAAAGAACTCGGAGCTCCTGTCAGTATGCAGTACCAGAGGTCACTATGATTCAGATTCAAACAAACGTACGCGTCTCTTAGCGTTAGGGAGAACAAAAATCAATCGTTCTTTAAGAAGTGGGCGTCATATATCGGCAGACGTCTCCCAATCACAAAATTTACAGAATTCTTAGGTCTAAGCGACATGTCGTTTATTTAAATATGTTCTCATTAACTCAGACTGTCAAATTTGAAAGGGAGCGTAGTGGGCTCGGTCCAGTCACGGAATACGCCTGGAGAAAACAACGAAAAACAGGTCTGGATAGCCGATCTGCGGATAGGATTTGAACCCGAGACACTCCCAATACGAAGCAAAGAGCGAACACACAAATTAGTCAACACAACACCTTCACGCCATTTTACCCTCTACTTCGCTATCCTCATTTGCCCACATTAGGACTAAAAGAAGTGACGTATTACAAATAATTAGTAACAATATTTTTTATAAAATATTGACGATGGCTGCGGTTGCGTCGGAACGTAAGACAGATATTTCACAAAGATACTGACAGCATCACAGTTACTAAAAAAAATAAACACCAAATAAAAAGCGTGCGGTGTTAGCTCAACACAGCCAAGCGATCAAATTTGTTAGCTACTTACAGAACAAGCAGATTGTTAAATACAAATCAAAGTACGGGGGAGGCTTACCTCCAACCATTGCCGACATGCTCCAATGGAGAGTCCGGGAGGGCGCCCCCAGACCGTCTGCAAAAACATCGGGATCTTAGTGAACAAGTCGTATTTCTGACGGTACCATATTGTTTAAAGACGCTCTCATAAGTGCTTCGTGATCTGGCAAGATTGTCGCCTCACTTCAACACAAACTGTAGCAAAATATCCTGTGTTCAGTTTCGAGCCCCTGGCAAACACGCGAACAAAGTTGGATTCTACAGCCTGTATCTGGAGGAATCTAGGAAGGCGGGTTATGTTATTAAAATCTACGATTACATAAATGTTAACTTGATTTCCAGTTGCGAACCGACGTAAAGAAAGAGATACTGCAACCCCGTGTTTCGCTTTCATGCCAAATCCATCACAATACAAATCTAAAAAATGGCCTTCGACTGGTATCCCTACGTACCTCAAGATATTGAGATGTACCAGCCATTGAATGGTGATGAATTTTCATTCAACATCGGAAACACAAATTACTTCCGCAGAATCAAAAGCCATACACCGATTTCCCACCACGCACAATACCACTGTAACCACATAATGTAAACAGGATTCCAGAAATCCTGAACGCCATCTTGTTACAGCGCAGTCTTAAAATAAAATGGCGTCCGAATGTAAACCAGTTATATAATATATGAACTGACATACGAAGAGCGACAATATAGAAATTATTAAAAGAGACGGATAAAACGTCGGGCAGAAATGTCTGAACGAGTTTAACGAGGATGGAGTACCTACATTTCCATATTTTACATTTCACCCCCACAATAACAACCTTTAAAAAATGTCATGTATGAATTTTAAGGCTGCCAGGAAGGTTGAAGAGAATTCCAAATAAATAAGCAGAACAGTATAGCACAGCGAAAAATATTGATGCCAATAAACATCCTCATGATTTGCCGCAGCCAGGGAAGGGTGTCTACGAGGATGTCCTGCACAAACTTGGAGCAAACTAACGAGTGCTGATGCCAGTCGACATGGTCAAAGTCTGAGGCTAGCAAAACCTGGGTCCCAACAGACGGGTTTTCTGATCCCCCCCCCATGACGAAAGGAAAATCTAGCTCCCGAAACGTCGTAATTTTATACTTTACACATTGGACAAAGCAAAATAACAATTTTAAACAAATTAACGCAAAGTCAGAAACTTTCAAATTTCCATTAGTTTGGCGCCTTGTTCCTTACTGTTCTCTTAATTGTCAAAGTGATCACCCGAACACCGAAATCAGCCGTACCAGCGCCCCGCCCCCTGTAATGGAAGAAAACCAAATGGAGAACAGAAAAAAGCCGAAAGGAAACAAAAACAATTAAGACACCAGTTCGACGCCCGTAAAACATACGCGTAAATACATCCCTCACAAAAGTTAATTACATCTGGCTCCAGTCAATATGCACGTGGTCACCATAAAACCCACTGCAGCCCAGCACCGTACAAGAATAGTGACCTATGTCCCATGATTTCCTTCAGTAATGGTGAATACAGGCTAAACGGCAAGGCACTCTGCTTGTAATTACATTTCTAAACTCATTATTTATTTAGCACGCTCCTTTCAAAAACTTTAAACAAAACTATAAAACGAAATGAAATGGGCTATTTGTCATTACAAGGAGATCGAACAGAGATGGGATCTGCACTATATGACTGTTTCGCACTACATGTTTCTGTTTAAACTTAATGATCTTGAAAAAACTAAAAGTCGACGATGCAAATTCAATACATAAACTTATTTTACTTTTATGTCTTACGACTGATACTTGTGTAAAATCAATTACAGGTAAACCCGTGTGTAATAAGTATATGTTTACGCCATGCACTCTTCCAACAGATGAAAATGCTACGATGGCCCGTTTATGATAATACAGACGAAATTTGGTTTGAGCACGCAAATTAGGGGTCAAGCTGCACCAATATGAACCAAAACAGAAATTTCGCCATACTGTTTAGACCCCCCCCCCCCCCACAAAGACAAAATGTAATCAAATGGCTAGACCAAAAAGTAAATAAACACAGACTAATTAAATTCGGTCTCGTTTCCACCCGACGATTGAAGAACCACTGCCGAACTCTTTTTTCAAGTTTTGTAAATCTGTAAAGAAAGGTCATTTCTCGAAACCCCATACTTTCATCCGAGAGGAAGAACAGAATTGGGGGCTACCGGCGAAGCGCAGAAATTACTGCGTGGCTGCCAAAGGTGGCTGACCACAGACAACTCTAAAGTCACGGGAGCCATACACGAAGGTCAAATTGTGGCGAACGCGGCAGAATTGTCACGCTGCGCGTACTTCTTTTGGCTTGGTTAAATCTGTAGCCTGCACGGTTATTCAACCTTTTTCCGGTGTCTCTGCTATGTGGTAGTGGTGGTGTTCTGTGCACAGAGACGTTTACTGCAAATGCTGGTTGCAGCAACAAGAACCACTACGAGTTGTGGAAACAACTCATACAGCCTCTCGCCGTTGCAGATCGGCATCATCTCCAACACCGATGTGTAGCGTGTAGTCCAATAAAGTACGCCAGGCGCACATTTTAGCAAAATAATTAATATTATGAGCGGTCTTCATGAATGATATATATTTAGGCCACACAAAAAATGTGTATGTTCGTGTTTTCAGGACTACGAGACACAAAACTTTCAGAGCCCTTTTAGACTTTAGGTTCTTACGGCGGCGAGTAGAGGATATGGCTGCCTTCTGGGTAGTGGTAAAGGTGTATCGACGTTTCAGAGGTTCTTGCAACAATAAAAGAACAATATCCCTTCATAACCATGTTATCCTTGTTTAAGAGGTGCTTGCAACAACCCACAAGATAACCATAATTTTTCTTAAGCGTGACTTCTACGATAGGTCTCCGGAAAATCCGAGAGACACAAGACTCATGCAAAAGAAGACAAAACTTTTATAGGGCCAGTAAAATTCAGCAAAAATATCTATATCATAAAATGAGAACGGCACTGTTGTGGAATGCCAACGTTTGTGACGCGGCTTAGAGACGTTCAGATTCCCAGTTTCTACTGCACTCGCGATATGAACATAAATAATAACATAGAAGACTCACGCCCGCACCCCATCCCACTACTGTGTCAGGTGCAAAAGCATGACCTCAAGCAACCTCTACAGCAGTGCGCTCGCTGCCCAGCAGATGCGGACACAAACTCCGACTCGCTCGATTCACTGCTGCTTCCGACAAGAAATTAATTCCAGAAAGGTCGACAAAGTCACGAAGTTCGGCTTGGCGGTTTTAATTAGGCTGGAGATAAATCTCATATTTATGCAAAATTCCGTATCTTAAACAACATTCCGGACATTTGTTTCAAAAGTCACTACTGGAACAAGATACAATAAACACGTTTCAAAATGCCCTCACGAGGTGCAATTTTACGAGTTAAAAAAAACTGCATCTTTAAAAGAATTTAAGCATCAACAAATAAAAAATTAAAATGCCTGATTCAAACTGTTAAAACTCACTATGGCCACCCCTTTCCAGGTTCCTCTACAGCCCCAGGTAATGGACAAGAATGCACAGCGCGACAGAACAATATGGAAATGAACAATAAAATCTTCTCGGGCAATCGGCCGCGTTAACTGGTTTACTACGGTAACCAGTTAACGCGGCCGATTGCCCGAGAAGATTTTATTGATTGTACTCGCCGTGAAAGTCTCAAATCGTTTAATATGGCAATGCGTGGCCCATCACGAGAAACGGAGGTACTGCGGAGCAGCCTGACCTGCCAGGGGAAAGTGATACCTTCACCGGTAATGAAACTGATGAATGAATCCTGTAAACACAAATAGCATTCCCAGAAACCCATCTTTATCGGCCCTTAAATACATAACGGCAGCATAAAAATTTGCTAACTGCGTGGAGCAGTAAGTCCTCTGGGAAGATCAGCCACACACAAAATAGTCCAAGTTTTACGAAATCTAACGGACCATACAAGAGTACAACACCAGTCCATTCCCCAGCCAAATAAATCCGGACCACATAATCTCGTCATAGTTCCAATTTAATATCCTTCCATCTATGCCTAGGTCTTCTAATTCGTATCTTCCCTTCAGGATTTCCGACCAACACTTTATACCTTAATCCCTCGTCCAATTCATTTAACCCTTTCCTTCATTTCCACCCCTCCTCTCTCCCGTAATTCTTTCCCGATCTTTTCATTTATTCGTCCTATCACCACACACCTCCTTTTCGTACTATTATATGAGCATTATATGATTCAAGAATCCTCCAAAGATTACAAATGGTAGACAAAAATCACTTCCCGTACACCTTACGATAAATACACAGAAATATACAGAACTTACCTTTTCTTGGCTCCGCCGGCCACCGATGGCTCCACAACCAAGGATGATCCCAGGAAGTTGAAACCTGCGATTAAAAAGACAAAATCACAGAGGGCCTTCAAACTTAACCCTTTATAACACCTGCAAATTTCCGGCAAGTGTCAATTCCTCCTGTTCAGTTCCTGCTAATACAAAAATACTTCGCAAAACACAATTCATAACCGTCTTCAAAATAGTTCGCCACAGGACACTAACCTGGGCCAGTTTAATCCAACCAAAACTCTCATAAACCATTTATTAACACAATTTATAGTATTATCGACTCATGTGGTCTCTTACTGGTGTTGCTTTGTGATGACCCTTGGCTCATGACCCATAACCTTGGGGACGGAATGGGATAGGCGATAAGACAAGCTGTGATGTCAGTAGCAAGAGGAGAGGCAGAGTAGCTACAGATCTAACGGAATATATTAGCCATTCATTATCGCAACACATGCAATACGGAGAAATTCTACCGGTTTCATGAATACTTCATAATCTAACTAAATTAGGCTATTTATATTTAAAATATTTTCATTACACCAATACGTACTGTGTGTAAGCCGTATACTAAGAACTGATATTTTTATGCTTGCTATTAGATGTGATCAAAGTCACCCACCGCCCGTATTTATATATTAATGGTTGAAATTCAACGTAATTCCATTGGATTAATAAACGCACAAAATAGCTGTGACTAAGCTAAAGAAATCCTGAAACATTTCGTAATTATTACACAATTACAACCTACTGCACACATTCTTCAAATGATTTCGCTTCTATGACAATGACAGGCGGAAACGTGATCAATTCCTAATTATCAATTCTCATTGACAGGCGAACCACACTGACGTAAAACTCCAGTTGGCAATGAACGAACTAAAAGTACCAAACTATGATCAACTACGTTCTGTACTAGGATGCAGTCCACGGTCCACCCAATCCTGTGTTCAGGACCAGACTCGATCGTGATTACAGTAGACCAGAGAACGAATGGGTGGACAGAAAAGATACGCATGTCTTACTAGAAAGAAAACAATCTATCGAAACACAATGTTGCTAATATACACCGACCGAATATTTCGATAACGATTTCAATTTAGTGGGTTTGAGAATAGATCTAAGTGTATAAATTATAATAAGAAGCACTGTCATGTGCAGCGACATAAAACTAAAACACCAGACCCCTTTTGTTCGACTTCGTCTACAAGCGTTCGTCATGGCACGCTTCGCAGAGCGAAAAATTCTTTTAATTGTTTCGTTCGATGTAGTTAGTCTATGTGCGGCCTTAATGCTGAGTCAAACAGTACACATCCACTAGGATGGTTTACACACAGCCAGGAATCAGCCCGGTATAGTGAAAGCAGTTTCGGTCAGAAACATACTGCCTTCATCTTCAGAGTAGTAGTAATTCAATGGGGCACCAGAAAATTTACGTTCTTTCCAAATTATGTTTCCTGGCCTCACGAACAACACAGTATCAGACGTGACCAATGAAAGGCGTTTAAACCTTGCAAATGGCATGGTAACAGGTTATAAAGAGTCTACAGGCAATATATGCTGCACCAACATGGGAGGAAGCCAAAAATTCATGACTGAAAATTTTCGGGCGTTAAAAATCTATACTACGAAATACTGTAGGCCTTGCCACAATTTACACAACATTACGACATGCTAAAAATAAATGTTACTGCACGTCTGTGCCGAAACACTGAGGCTTTAAGATAGATCAGAAACTGAACACATTTCTAACATATATGTATATATGGCGGCGTTCTAAATGCAGAACGTAGCATTTGAAGCAAAGATGGTGGCATATGGTGCTCTCAGAAAATCTGGTTTCAAATGGTTCGTGAGAAGAAAATTTAACACTGACTTTTCGTGCATAAAATGCTTGTTTGGATCAGTGACTTCTTAAAGTGTTTGGGACTTCTCTTCATTTTAAAATGAAACGTATTTTCTATCGAATGCGGAGTCCAGACACTTATTTAACTATCAAGAAAACGTCGGCTAGTAGCTTCATAGTACAAGCATTTAAAATATGTTTCATCTCAGGGAAAATGCCACAGGTTGTTCAACGCCAACACAGCAAAACCAAGGGTGATATTTCAAACGGACAGATTACTAACTGCAATAAAGTATCATCATGATTCTAATGACTAATGCACTTCTTTTAAGGTCAACGTACGTCGTGAAATACAGCTCAAAGCGTTCCACTTTATGGACTCGAGAAGGCCACCAACTCAGTTACGATGAACTGTCGAAAACAGCCTAACACGAATAAGGACATTTTTACATGACGGTAAAATGAACAACGGACACCCGAACATTAGGTCTACGGGGAGCTGCATTGCCAAGCCTGCAACACGCAAGCTGGGATGCACTGGAAGCCGATATATCAATGACAACTGGGCGCGCCAGATTCCGACCAATAGCACGCCGCCTTACAAACGAACGCGCGCAAAGGGATTCACATGAGAGCAGAACTCCCATTGGCCGTTCCATGCAGCTGTTTCCTGAGCTACCACAACATGGTATGGAGTATGAGAACAGTCAAAGGGCAAGATCACACAAATGCGAAGGGTATGAGAGGCGCAAGGTGCACATTTTGAGGGGTTCAAGCAATAATATTCTTAGGGGACAAGCTGCCGGCCTTACTTTTCACCCAAAATATACGTTGTACCACTGTTTTTATTTAGCAGAAACTACCCTCAATAAACCGGGGTTCCCACAGCCCTCGTCCGTTACTCTACACCTTCTAAATTGTATTACAATTTCATTTAAATAACTAGAAAGACTCGGTACTCCAAATTAATTTCAAACGTAAGCATTTAAAGTGGCACATCAACAATCCAAAATAATTAATTTAGAAACGTTCAGCAATGCCCCGAAAATGAGACGACACAGGTAAAGAACCATTATATCGCATTATTCTACATCATTTGAAACAAAAGAATTCGTCAAGGCGATAAACAGTGATCACAGCTACGCTACAACATTTTGAAGTTCTGTGGATGATTGACACCACCGCTTTTAATTGGTCTACCAGACAACCATCCTCCCGATCACTTGTACGTCTACAGGTATTGTAAATGAAAGGATATTGGTAGATATCTGGCAATTACTGCTCTTTCTAAAGCCCTTGTTTCTCTTCTGTATTCAAATTAGATCAGACACTATTACATATGTTACTTTATTGTGGCCCTTGGGTTTCAGCTGCACCGTAAAATGGTCAAGTCTATTCCCAGAAACCTAACACTTGGGCGTGTACCTTTCAGTTTTCTGACAGCTGCCACAGAAGCAGGTCGCATTTCGATATTATACTAGTAACCATAAAACAGCAATTCTTAATATACTTCATTTACAATGTACAGACTTAATGAATACGTCTGAAATAATTTACATAAAAATCTAATGGAACGGTAAATATCATGTGTAATGGCAGCGTGTGTTATATTATGTTAATTAAAGAATGATAGTTTCCGCCAGATCTGTAGGTGCCACCAACTCTCCTCTGGCTTCCGACACTACAGCTAATTGTCCAACTTCCCCCACTATGCCTAAGATGCTTCTTTCCATACTCTTGCAATGGCCAATAGCCATCATAAAGTTCAGATCTGTAATTGTACCATGTTAGGGGGTTTTTTTGAAGAAAAAAAACTGTTCCAGGAAAAATACATGCTTGATTACACAAAAATATTTTGTCCTCCTTCTTCAGTCGATCAGTTCGAAATAGAAACACAGACCCTCGCACTGGTACTTGTTTTGTTCAAAAACTGCAACACACACCTTTCATTATTTATGACTTGTTTCCAATAGATGATTAGTGAATAACTTACCAAGGGTGGAAAGCTGACCTCAATTTCGGAGCATTCGAGTTACCATGCATTCTCTACGATTTCACCTCTGGGAAAACATGTCTGGCACCGAGTAGACTAGTTTATCGAATGAAAGCCATTAAGTGTTCAACGGGATATCCTATGTAGGTCATTACCTTCCTTAGTTTGTACGTTTAATATTTAACAGAAATCTTCCCAAAAATCAGTAACAAATTCTGTAAATTTAGCCAAAATCCGTTCTACACAAGCACAAATAAAAACGCATCCGATGCAAGTAAACACGGACGAAACCACAAAGTGTCTGTTGTCTGTTAATTTCTCAGGAACATATCTCGTTTCTCTGACTTTTCTTTGTTCTCTTGTGGTAACAGCAAACATGGCCGCCCACAGGCCTTCCTTTACCATACGCTGGAATCCTAATGTCGTTTTACTTGCCTATGAGACTAATCGTGCGCTGAAAAATATATCCTATTTTGTGGATACTTTCTGTACCTTACGAGCTCTCATGTGGCAGCAAAGGCGGCAAAGTACAAATTCAGCTTTCTGTAAAGAACACGGCACACTTCACCGAATCGGGCAAAAAATTCAATAGGTTTATGCCCACAAACTTCAAGAGTAGACGCGCTACTCCAAATATCACGGAATCGTTTAAAGTAGTTTAGGAGATGAAACCTGAGGACGGACAAGGATACAGACTATCAACTGTGAAACCTTCTTCAGTGCTCCCTAAAACATTGTATGCCTATGTTAAGGCCAATAGCAGAGGATCTACAGCATTTCAAAACCAGGGTCACACTATCCCCTATCAACTCGCCGGCCACAAAGTTAAAAAGGATGAATTATTCAAATTTCTTAGTAACATAAGAAACTCTGTCATTATTACAAACAAGGTTCACATATTACTCAATAATCTTCTGCAACAAAATCAGTCTCTGGGGATATATAGGCCAATGGCACTTTCGACCAAACTTTCAAAATCGGGTTCAGATTGTTACCGCTATTACCACGCACGCCTGCAAGTGTTCTCACTGGTAAGACGTGTCTCATTTATTAAACAGTGCTGTTGCTCGCAGCGAAAGGTATTAACAAATACCGCAGGCATTCACAAAGCGTGTATCTGGTATCAGTAAGGCACACAGCATGCGACCCGCGGGCTGAGAACTCCCGGTCCATAATTTCATATCAAAAATCCTTTAAGTTGCATTTTGGTACAGCGAAGTCTCTGACCATAGAAGGAATTCCCTGCTCTAAAACCCAGGAACTATCACATCTATCACTTAGCATACAATTGGACACCATACTAATTTTGAATTTCAAGAAATATTTAATCTGTATCAAAACCCAATGATTTGTAGCAGGTGCAGTTACATCTGTTCAAATTTCAAAACTCCTCAGGAAACGTACTTTTTGAATCCTAGGTCCTGGTTCGATTGTCCTTACACGTCAGATTCCCAGTTTCTATACCAGAAGATTGTGCCCGTTATTGACAATAATCTTACGAAGAATGACCGAGAATTAGTTCGTCGACTCTCCACGAGACACAGCGCCTAAACTAGTCTTTGTATGTATAATATATGAGCATGCGACAAGCCGGCTACAGCGACCAGACAGACGTTCAAAGTGTAATCACGTGGTGCAAGTCTTGAATGAAATAAACTACTGAACTTAGGACAAAGCGTGAAAGAATGTGGAGTAACTAAGCAGGAAACTGTACCTGCGTGCACATCTCGTGCTCCGATTCCCACAAACGGTATGCTGTTCAAAACATAACTTGATGTAGGTTAATGCGCCTTCCACAAACTGCATCAAAATTGTATAAGGAAGGATGTACCTGTAAGATTTGAGGTCTTCACAGCGGTGAGTATGAAGATTTTTGTCTTCTGGGTTGTTGCGCTGTGTAGTATGGTAGATGGTTACCAACGTTTCAGAGGTCATACTGCCTCCGTCATCAGGGCGATGAGTATGAAGATTTTTGTCTTCTGGGTTGTTGCGCTGTGTAGTCTGGTAAATGTTTACCAACGTTTCAGAGGTCATACTGCCTCCGTCATCAGGGCGATGAGTATGAAGATTTCTGTCTTCTGGGTTGTTGCGCTGTGTAGTCTGGTAGATGTTTACCAACGTTTCAGAGGTCATACTGCCTCCGTCATCAGGGCGATGAGTATGAAGATTTCTGTCTTCTGGGTTGTTGCGCTGTGTAGTCTGGTCGATGTTAACCAACGTTTCAGAGGTCATACTGCCTCCATCATCAGGGCTATGAGTATGAAGATTTCTGTCTTCTGGGTTGTTGCGCTGTGTAGTCTGGTAGATGGTTACCAACGTTTCAGAGGTCATACTGCCTCCGTCATCAGGGCGATGAGTATGAAGATTTCTGTCTTCTGGGTTGTTGCGCTGTGTAGTCTGGTCGATGTTAACCAACGTTTCAGAGGTCATACTGCCTCCATCATCAGGGCTATGAGTATGAAGATTTCTGTCTTCTGGGTTGTTGCGCTGTGTAGTCTGGTAGATGTTTACCAACGTTTCAGAGGTCATACTGCCTCCGTCATCAGGGCGATGAGTATGAAGATTTCTGTCTTCTGGGTTGTTGCGCTGTGTAGTCTGGTCGATGTTAACCAACGTTTCAGAGGTCATACTGCCTCCATCATCAGGGCTATGAGTATGAAGATTTCTGTCTTCTGGGTTGTTGCGCTGTGTAGTCTGGTAGATGGTTACCAACGTTTCAAAGGTCATACTGCCTCCGTCATCAGGGCGGTGAGTATGAAGATTTCTGTCTTCTGGGTTGTTGCGCTGTGTAGTCTGGTAGATGGTTACCAACGTTTCAAAGGTCATACTGCCTCCGTCATCAGGGCGGTGAGTATGAAGATTTCTGTCTTCTGGGTTGTTGCGCTGTGTAGTCTGGTCGATGTTTACCAACGTTTCGGAGGTCATACTGCCTCCATCATCAGGGCGATGAGTATGAAGATTTCTGTCTTCTGGGTTGTTGCGCTGTGTAGTCTGGTAGATGTTTACCAACGTTTCAGAGGTCATACTGCCTCCGTCATCTGGGCGATGAATATGAAGATTTCTGTCTTCTGGGTTGTTGTGCTGTGTGGTCTGGTAGATGTTTACCAACGTTTCATCAGGGCGAATCATCGCCCTGATGACGGAGGCAGTATGACCTCTGAAACGTTGGTAAACATCTACCAGACTACACAGCGCAACAACCCAGAAGACAGAAATCTTCAAGGATGCACCTGTCTTCCCTACGACTATTCAAAATCGATAATAGATCTCGATTACACATTTTGTAACAGAGGTATACAAAATAACTCCAATCCCCCCTTTATATAAAGCTCGAATCCCTTCATCTTCCACGCAGCACAAACCCTCTGAAATCTGAACAAAATCGAACACGTGCTAACGAAAACGCAAAGAGCTGAGCGTAGTCCAGGCAGTGGCTGGTTGAAACCTGGGAAAGCACATGAATCTGTTCGCCCTACGCTTTGCTTTCGATGTGCATTTCGTGAGAGAATTTTGATTTAATTTTTATAGAATACGTAAGTCTAATACGTTTCAATTGCTACTATATTTCGTTTCAAGTTATAAAACTATTGATTTCTAATCTTTTTTAGTAATGGATCAGTCACTCGGGAACACTGCTCTTTTGGGAAAATCTGACTTGCTTTACGAACTCTCTACAGCAAAGTAATTACTCCTAAGAGCGGGGACTGTGTGTCCGGTAAAACCACTTGCCTGAAAATCATTTAAATCAAAACCAAACCCAGCTACATTTTCGTCCCACACCAGAAGACAAACTCGCAGTTTCAAAAACAGTCAGTAAAATATTCAGCTCAGTTGGCTACTGTGGGTAGCAAGAGACAAAAACACTGAATTCTCACACAACATTTTGAAGTGTTCTAAGATAACAGTTCATTCAACCTGTTACTAATGCTCAAATGTCATTTGACAAGCGGTAAGTTAACACCGCTCCAAGTCGGCCTTCGGCCTGATAAGTTGCGACCAGTAATAAAACACGGATGACCAACTTCATTATTGTCAAAGAACAGCTTTTACCGACTTCGGTCGAAGACTGATAGAAACCCTGGCGTTTTTAAATATGGCTAAACTTCAGAAGAGTCAAAATATTAATCCCACATGTCTGAAGCCAATCGATCAAGCTACTGTAACCGGAGTCTAAAGTCTACTAATAGACATTATGCAGAGAGATATTTCAGCAGGCCTTTTATATTTATTACACTTTTGGCAAGCTTTTAAATATGCAATATTAAAAACAAGTTGTAGAATACACGCACAGACACAATTCTTGTTCATTCGTTATTGCCCCTAGATGTTAAATTCGTGAAAACAAATGTTTCTGTCTTGTGTGTATTACATTTTCTTCATAGCTCTCGTCCAAAACATGTCGGGAAATTTTAGTATGTCTCCAATATCAAATTTTGAAAATCCATCCCACGATTTCGATGTCTGTTTACATGCGGTCAGACAGCCCCCGAGGTCTCCTTTACGTCCAATTCTAAACTCGAAAATGCAAAGTGCCAAAAGCAATGCGTGTCGTACATTCCATCGACATCAATGCGAAATGGGCCTTCAAACTTTTCCCCACCTATCACCTTTCGCTGTAATGGCTGGCGAGTTTTCAAATGGTGCAAAGATGTCGAACTGCAATGCGTTTCGGATCTCGCATGAAATTCTCCTCTACGGAATGCTGGAATCAATGTTACTGCGCGTTAAATACAGATCAAATACATGACGAGTACAATTTTAGTCTCACGTGATTCGTACCTCAATGTATAATCCAACGAGCTATTATTAGAATTTATAACAGTTCCTACAGAGTCAAAGCAGAGTGACCACGCAGCAGAATGTAAAGTTTACATTTCCACCACGGACCTCAAGTAGTCTGAACGAGATGGGAACACCGAGATTCGACTATGAAACGTAGATACTCAATAGCGACTTTGTTCTCCGATACCTTCTTCAGACCGCTTCATACACCCACTGGGTATTAGGGGCTCTCTCACAGGCGTTAAAGCGGCCTTATCCTGCAACTGAATACTCAATCTAGTTCCCAGGTTAAGAATGCCTGAAGCCATAACTCCACTCTTCCATACGCCGCCATGGGCCGAAATTTCCGAATCCTATTTAGAAAATAGGGTGAAATTACTAAAAATATTTCGGTATGTTTCAGGTTACTTAATACAGGTAAGGTTAATTGGGGTGAATCAGCCCCTTAAAAGACGAATGTAAACGTGTTCTATTCGGAATAGGTTTGACATTCCAAAGGCGTTCATATTCAGTTCTATTAGAGAATGTATATACATGTGTGGCTGAAGGTTAAAGAAACAAATGTTGAGGTTCGATGGGTCTCAGTTATCTACACAAGGTAACGAGACAAATACAGGGAATATTTCGCTATTTGGCAAAATCTTAAAACATGCCAAAGCTTGTAAATTAATAAGTTGATTCCACTTCCTCAGAATGAAAGTGATGTACACACACTTCGTTCCTCATTCAACGTTAATACGAGCTCGGAAGAACTAACGCGACTCGCCTCCTTAATCAACAGTAGATGAGAGAGAGAGAGAGAGAGACGGAGAGAGACAAAAAAAAACAAGTCGGAGAGCATTCCGACCAAAACTCACCTTACATCCATCATGCACATGAGAGGAACTGCCTACAGAATCCGGTTCCAGCTCAGAGCAGCGTAGAAGGCTAGCTACCGGCTCCTGTACACCGACTCCTTCGAACTCGGTACTTTCGTTTCGCGCAACAGGTATCTTGTGATACAGGGGTGACCAAACAGCCGTTAAAATCACAGCAAGATGTCTCGAAATTACATAATAAATCACTCCAAACCAACCACCACCGTCTTTTTCGGTCAGGGCATTAAACTCACCTTCAGAACTCTTCAGGCACCAACTGCAATGCCTTCCCTTCTATTTAAACTCTGTATACCCCTGTGGGTTTCACTACGTTAAGTCATCGCACGTTGTGCCCCAGTCATACATTCTTGGGCCACATATTGGACACTCAAGTCGGTCCTCTAAAAGCGGCCCGCGAACTGGGAATTGCCTCCCGACTTCCTCTCAGCCCAAATCAAGCCCGTCTTAACGACATTCATCTCATTACCGTTCAGAATTAACCAGGTTGGCCCGTTTAAAATTCAATAATGTTGCAATGAGACACGAAAGGCCTTCCAACTGCACCTATTTTGAAAACAGAGCTGTCCTGAAAACAACATAACTGTTTCATTCACAAAAGTAAGCACATTCCATATTGTCGATTTACGAAGATTTGGGCGTAATAACAAAATTCAACCAGCACACATTTTAAGTATCAGTGAAATTTCGACGACTCGATTTCTTAAGGAACGTAACTGCAAAGTTTGTTTTTATGTTAATAGTTATCAGTAAGGACAATTTTCGGTAAGGATTCTATTACTTAAACAGCCAATTTAATAATTACCTTATCTCTCCAACATCTAATTAGTTACAAAATGCAAAGTGAATTATAACAACTTAAGAATTACACTGGCACTTTTTTAAAAAAGATCTTAGACCTGTGAGGACAATTTTATTGTTGTCATCAGCAATTACCTTTTCGTAGGCAAGAGTCAAACAGCGTAAGATAGGCACTCCAGAACTGTCAAGATTTTATTCTATAATGCTGCCTTGGATTCTTTTCAATATTCTGGTAATATGCAAGAGGCCGGTCACTCTCGAATACGTCCTATAGGTGAAGGGTGAAGAGTGGCCAATAAGACTTCGGCTCCGTTTACAACAGACATCCAATCACTTGAAACAGCACACTCACCAAGATAGGGTTACATCCTATTCAAGTTTTTCACGACCATCATCTGATCCTTTGGGTTACGAGACCGACCAAAAAATGCTTACAAACAATGGGTGAAGTTCAGCTACCACATCAACAATAACTGACTCCATCAATGTTCACGCGCCCTGCAGCCTATGTATTAAAAATAATAAATTACAATGGTAACGCCCATTCTGCAAACTTATCTTTACGACTAAAATAATTACGATGTAATTAATCCAATTTGCAGTGTCCCCGCGTAAACTGGGGTTCAGAGGTGTATCATGTGCATAAAAATTACTAGAATACAAAATAAGGGCAAATTTGCAAGTTAAATAAGTTAGGAAATGTACTCACAGCGTAGCAATACTGATGTGGTCGCCAAAATGTGATCTAAAACATCTCCGAAGTGGTAAATTAACCGCCTTGGCGATGTTTCATCGACTTACTAACAAACTAGAACACTAATACGCGTTCCTATAATATTGACAACAATTACTAATATAATTGTGAGTCAATTTTAATGTACGGCATATATTTCGCTGCCAAACAATGACAGAAATGCGTACTGAAATTTGGAGTGGATACACTTTCCAAATGCGCTCATAGATCATGCATGTCAATGGTTTTGAAATTAATTCATTACAGATAAAAATATGACTAATTCATTTTAAAATTATTAAAACTTATCTTCCCTTCCAAACACATTATTAAATAAAGTTCTTAAACTCGCAGGCTTCAGATATAACACGTAAGGTTTAATAAAACTGAATTATTAGTGTATGATACAGCATAATGGACTTAAACCCTAAGACACAAAACTCAACAGTGGTTTACAACTAACTTAAGACTAGCAGAATCTATGGCGCATACAGAGTAGCAGACTAACGTCCAGTAATAACCACACCACATGAACAAAAAAGGCCCTCATGACTGCTGCAGAGTTAATCACACTAGCTAACTGTTTGTCCTGTATAATCAATTACTTTTCGTAGTATTTCACTAAATATTCACGATATCCAAAATTGCTTCAAAGCATTGTAGATTTTACACAGACAGGCCTATTATATACTAACGGGCTTTTTCTAGTAAAGCAATACGCTGTATCAGAGTATCGTCCAACATTATATTATACCAACATGAACCAAAATTAAAAACGCCTTAAATTGAAGGATGAGCCTCAATGCCACATTTAACTGAAATTCGTACAGTACTGCCAAATAAAACTTGCCCACGAAAAGGCGCCTTCCTGTTATGCTTTCATTTTACGTATTTCATTCAAAGACCGCGAGAAAATGTATTTAGAATCTAATGGAATCGAGTTGTATAAACGTTTTACCTCATGCATAAAATACTGTAGATGAATAGCAACTATTTAAATTTAACCCGAATGACTGGTTCGACTTTAAATTCTTTCTCCAATTGGTTTTAGTTTTCTGTTACAAAAATGACATTTAAAGTAATAAACCGATATGTTTCAACAAAATTAATTCTTCCACTCAGCATCTTTTCGTCTCCCGTGCTCCACAAATGTTCAACAAAGCCCACTATTCGACTAGATACAAACTGGCAAAACTGCACACCTGACCAGACAGATTCAGTAGCTACAGCAAACTGCATTTCGGTTAGGGTGAAAGCTTCGCTTATTTAAGACTATTATTATAAAAGTCTCAAAGGAATCGAAAACCAGATCTTGTCAGCTTCTGACTGTGGGTCCTCCCCAAACCTGAGGAACATTCAAGTATATTCCTGTAACTGTAAGAGTCCTTAACAACTACGTGGCTCGCGGACTGCATAATCTTTGTCACTGACGAGACCGGCTCACAAAACCACTGTCTCCTCATAAACTTAACCTCTCCCCTGAGAAAAGTTTCAAAATCTAAAGTAACGTTAAAAGAATGCTTGCAGTAGGCCCTACCAATTAAACAAGAGGTCGCCAACCATTTTTTCTAGGACGGACAACTAGGCGAAACCTAACACATTTCACCTCACAAAAACAGAGTACCTAAGGAATAAGTCACTTTCATTGAAAATCGGGACTGAGCAGATTCAGTTCATACAGTGAAAATACAAGGTGCCCCCAGGCATGGTAAGTCATAAGTTTTGAGTTCCGCTGTTCCTTCAACACACTCGTCACCTAATTTATGTTCTCTTTAACGACGCTGTACGTTCTATAAGTCTGTAGCGTCAGATAGTGGTATTTATAAATAATGAATTGGAAAGGACATAAAGGAAGCAGCCATGGTCTAATTTGTGTTGGTGTTCCGGAATTGGGGGGGGGGGGGGGAAATTGCTGGTCTGAGAAAATAAAATCCTTCAGGACAGTCGGACCCCCGGAGTTAAATCTGAAAGCGGGACCTTCCGAACAGGAAGCAGGAGTGATAACCACTCAGCCGTGACCTTCAGTCACTCCCATACTGATGGAAGCATTTGGAAGAACGCATGTGTGCCTCAAGTTGCTTTTAAAGCTTGTAACTAAAGATGCCACAGTCCCAACAACGGTACTATACAAAAATAAAAATGCTACACCACGCCTCCTGAGTAGATTCATGAAGAGTATTTAAAATAAAATGACTTCGTCTTTTAGCGGTTGCGCTGCTGAACATAACACGTGCTAATAATCTTTTTAAGCAGAGAAGTTGTACGCTATGTTGCAAAGATAATAGCAACAGAATATGGCTGTCTTCTGGGATGTAGCGCCTTGTAGTGTGGTAGAAGATTACCAACATTTCACACGTATCTGCTGCCTCCATCATCAGGGATATAGCCCAGAAGACAGCCTTCTTCGTGCTCTCCGCCATTAGAACCTCAAATCCTACAAATTAATAAAACTTAGAAAAATGACGACATTCTCTTCTTATAAAACAGTAAATGTTAGAACAATCGTAGTACTGTAACTTCACCAGCGGTATTATAAAGCTACGAAATATCTTCAAAAAAGATAAATGTATGTTGCACTCAATGCACACAAATGAAAGGTGTTTAAAAACGAAGCTTTGAGAATATTTACAAAGACCTCATGAAAGACAAGGGTTATAATGGGAGGATAATATCAACTGGCTCGTGACGATATTTAGAATACGAATTGAACTTGCACTCATGATGCATGCGTATCATAAAACGTCAGTGGGATCAGCTAAAGTTTTCATGTGCTCAGGAATTATGTTATCTCAAAAAGGGAAACGTTCCCGACCAAAAAATAATCTTCTACGTACTCTTTCAACTACATCAAACCGATCAAGACGGTAATGCGAATCGTTCCACCAGACACCATGACGATGGCAAAGTCAAAACGAGTGACGCCAAATGTCAGTGTAGAACCTCACGTTTCAGAAAGAACACAAGAAGAAATCGTTTGCCAGTTCAAGCCTATTCCTAGATTAAGCAACACCGAAATACGTCATACGACAATCAGATGGTTGTTTCCCCAACACAGCGATGTTACCGTCCACCCCGACACAGATGAAAAGTAGGAAATCGACGTACGATGTAATAAAAAAATTCTGAAAGAGATTTTGGTACTGACATGCCGACAACTTCGAAAAAAACAAAATAAAACAGAACATTCCAACAGCAAACGAAAAAAGTCAGCTTCGTCGAATCAAAATTTAATTCTAGGAAGCAAGTGTTCCATACTAATAATGAAAAAGATCTTTCGTGCCTCACAGCAAACAAAAAGTATTTGAGAGGCTACTTCCTTACTTGTCTGAGAAATGTCTTTTCGACAATAACGTAAAAACTTGTAGTCGTGAAATCAGCATTGAGGTTTTGTAGCAAACTCCTATATATGTTTATAATGTTTCTGATCAAGATTGCGCTCCACTGTGATCGGAACAATACATCTTACGGTACACAATCCATTAAAAATATTTACACAATTAAACACATTTCTTGAAACCGTGTTTATTTTCAGTTTAAATTTCATTCTACGATCCTGTAATACTTATTCTAAATATACGTGTTTTATTTTAAATAATAATAGATTCTACGACCGGAGAAGAAAACACAGAAATAATACAAATGATTCCGTTACCCTACGCAACGTCTCAGGATAATACTCTTGTAGGATTTTAGGTTTTCACGGCGGTAAGTCTGAAAATGGCAGTCTTATGGGTTGTTATGCCGTGTAGTCTGGTATAAATTTACCGACGTTTCAGAGGTCCTTGCTGCCTCCATCATCAGGGCGAAGGTATGAAGCATCGTATTTGAATTACAACAAATGCGTACATTTATTACACACGTCACGTTTCCTTCATAAAACAGCCTAAATATGAACTCCAAGAAACCAATCTAATTGCAGACGGTCTTACACGTGACAAATAGCATACGATTGTAAAAGTCGTGGCAAACATAAGAACATCCTGACGCTATTTACAGAGTAATTTTTCCGATAGGCTACAGCTCGCTTTCACACATGAAACCAAAAATATATGTACTACTTCTAGTACTATCTTAAAATAAACCCTTATTTCGCATAATAATGGATTCATTACTTCGCTATTCAAGCCCCAAACAATGAACCAGTCTTCCCAAATCTTATTAAACTGTACAATACGCGGTTGTTGTACACTTTCTTCCCTCTGACTCAACAAAAGCATCATGCGACAGAATTTTGGAACTGGTCCACATACAGGACTAAAGCTAGTCTTCCATTTCCCAAGTGCACTTTATCACACCTATTCCTAGGCAAATCATCCTAAAGAGGGGAGTGGAAACCACTGATAACACAGAAAAAGTTTCTCGATAACACAGCTTATCTTTTAATAAGACGCAATAAATCACACCCCACAAAGCCATGTTTCATAAGCGGAACTCATTCAGACCCAACAATTAAGTTCTATGTTTCTGCAGAACAGTAAACGTGTACTAGATTCCGTTCTTGGGCACAAGGTTGAAAAGCTTATGCACTATTCCGTCTTATAACTGAGTAGTGCAGCCAGAAAAAGGTCGCTTTAGCTCGTTGGCACACCACTAAGTCAAAATACGACAAACATATTATTAAACGCACGCCAAACCGTCACGCAATTATCTGTTTCAGAAAAGGCATATGAAGATGGCAGACTTCTGGGATGTTGCGTCGTAAAGTCTGCTCAGAGGTGCCTGCTGCTTCCATCATCAGGGAGATGACATGTTAAGAATGGATGGTCCTGATGATAGAGGCGTGGCTTAGTGATTCCGAATGCGGTCTAATAACCAGTATTTAGCGTCACTCGCGTCAAAGATGCATGTGGTACTTTTCATTCTTACGAATTTTATCACTGTAATTATCTTTCCCCAAACACATTCAACGATTAAAATACATTTGGAAGTAAAGGTTTCCGGACCAATAAAATCTGTCGCAGAACGGGCGGTTGAGAAACACTGATCTACACTATAAGCAATAGCAAATTTCTCAATGTGTATGAACAAGGGCATTTTATCACGACTTGCATTGGTAATTATGGTAATCTCGTCCATGGAAGAACTGTACCTCCACATTTCTAACCATATGATCAGTAAAAATAATTACGTATTTTTATAAGCAGGCAGACAGACATTCGTACCAAATCTTATTTAAAGCAGGTGCCGTTACGGAAACAGCCCACTCCTTAAAATGACACCAAAATAATACTCCGCTAAAAAGTTTTGTATAACCGAAAAATCAAGCAAATCAGTCGATAACGAGTTATAATCACGCAAAAACAAAAAAAATATGAATGGGACAATGACTGTAGAGATGAACAACATGTGGGATATAACATCTATTATTTACGAAAGCTGGAAGACTCAAGAAATAGTTTATGAAATGTTCCCTGGCCATTTCTACTGTGCTGTCAACAAAACGCCTGAAAAATACTAACTTATCATGTACTGATTCACAATGTGACTGACATTGTATTATGTTCCTTTGACACAACAAATCTCCTCTGCAGGGTGATACTCTGAAAATAAAACTCGTAATACTAGATCCGAGGTTCTCACGCTGTGTGCATTTCTAGGTATCAACGAATGGAAGACAGCATATTCCTTCAAAACTTCAGTATCTACCTTTTAGTTCACATGGCGTTACAACCCAAAAGATCAACGTCTACAAAGGCTTGAAGTTCAAATTTTGGCTCCTTGGACAACAGACAATTTCCATCGCCATTTATCAGAAGAGGGATGTTTTCAAAAACGCAAAACTGGTGGACTGTTGAAACACCTAAACATTTTTTTCGGATCGATGTTACAACTTTCTCAGTTAATTCGAGTGTTGCAGTACTGTCCGTCAGTCCGTAAGCATGGCACAAGGCCCTGTGACGCTAAGAAAGGTTTTACACATTTCGTACGTAATTTAAACATGACATAATTACACAGCATAACGCAGTCTTGAAAACTAACGGCCTCCCCAACCCCTTCGGCTCCTACTCCAAGCACGTACTTCACAACACTTGAAAGGGAAGTCAGCGATTTCAAGGACCAACCCGCCCTTTTATAAATATTCAACATCTGTGAAAGGGGCCCAGCGTCCTAGGTATTAATTCTGGTTCTTTATACTAGCAAACTGTATGAAATGTAAGGAAAAAAAACAGCACAACACGATAAATCACGTGCTTGCCGTAACTGGATACAAATGAGTTAATTTCCGACAAAAAATTACTTTATGTTTGCTGTCCTGTGGACGCGATTTTAAGGTAACTTCGTTATTCGTATTTTTCTCCCCCAAAAGGAAAGCACTGTACCTCCTTAGTGAGTACAATTTTAATCCGACTGGCGACTGCCAATCATCTCTTCAAGTTCCTTGTTCTTTTCCCTGCAATACGACAGCCTCTGAGTAATATCACATATGTCATATGCTAATCGGAATACTTCAGTACGTTCTCCTGAAATTGACCCTTCTTAACTTCCCCCCTTCCGCAGCATTGAACGGGCAAAAGAAGTTTCAAACCACAAGTGCCCAAGTAGAAGGGAACGAAACTTGTGCATTAAAACACCATCGCATACCTCCATTCCCTTATACTGAGTTACACCAAGAAAAAACCGGAAATTTTCAGCTGGCAGAACCAGAAGGCAGGGAATAACTTAAGCTGTACAACAGTTGCATGTCTGCTAGGTGCTAGACAAAATATTCCAGGTTAACAAACAAATTCTTCATGCTGGTATATCCCACAGTGGTCTGGCTAGCTCCCCCTCTTCAGAGTGGACAAACCTGTCTTGCTAGTGCCCCAAACACCCAAAGTACCGAAAAATTATGAACCTGGAAAAAGAAATTTAATGCCAGATTTTCAATTTTTCTGCAACATCCATCTTGTGGACTTAAGAGTCCTCTCCAAACCTTTAAAAGAAAAACCTACAGACTTCTCTTCTAATATTACATTTATAACCTGAAGGAGAATACGTCACATCACCAGGGACAAATTAAAAGTTGTATGACTAATCAGTTTAAAAAAACCTTATACGATTTAAAAAAATACTTTTACAGACAGCCTTCTCGCCTCTACAATGCGCACTAATAAGCATAACGAGAAAATATTCATTCACAAATTTTAAAATCATGTTTACTTCTACGTACCAAACGCAGATTACAGTCTAAATAACTAGACTGGCGCCTTAAAATGAAGAATAAATGTAAATAAATTACGGGCATATTAGCAGGACACAAAACTGCATGCCTCGGTGTAACAGGAGCCAAGTCTGCCCTGGGGGCGTGTGTCCGTCCACCTCGAAGGCGCCTGGTGTTGTGTTGGGTGTCATTATTACAAATGCGTTAAGACAGTAAACCCATGGCTGCAACTTCGGGCAGTAAGGCTTTATTCGTTCAACTGCGAATCACCGCTTCTCCCCGCATCAAATTCGAAACCTGTTCTATCAAATGATCTGAGACGGATGGTTTGTTTGAATATTAAGCATATACAAAACAGGCACGCTACACTATGCGGAAAATAATCCATTAGTCATCACACGGTTCTAAACTGGGTGATCCACTGTAATCACATCACATAAGGATGTTGCAATGTAGTGGAGTGAAGCAAATCTACTGCTGACGGAACACAATAAATTCGACTCTTGCAACCGGACTCCGTGCTCTTCAAAATACTTCCGTACTAGGCAGAAAGGGGGGGGGGGGGGGGTACATTAATGACGTAAGACTACATGCACTGGGCCTACTAACCAAAAGACTGTTTTCTGTTTCATAAGAGTCGAGACGTGTGTCGGAATGGATCGAAAACAAAATATGGATGCCAGACCCACGGGAGAAAACAGGCTGGGAGAATCCATTTTATTTTTACTTGTTTCTGAAACCTTCCACTGTCCTTCGGTTGTTTTTGTAGAAGAAATACCCAATCATACACTTCTACCTGCAATGAAGATGAATAATTCTTTATGACGGTGAAAGGAGGGGACACAATTTCAACAAGCTACATTAAATTCTATTAAAGTTACCCTACTTTCATAATTTATTACATTTATGCCCAATGCAAGATAACTAATACAAATTACTCACAAATAATAAGCAAATTCTTACAATCAATTTTCAGGGATGACTTAGAGTCATGTTAGAAATGCATTTTGGGGGAAAAAACATGAATTTCATTCATACCAAATCAAATAAAATGGGAGCTAAATTGACTTGAAGTCACAGTCACCACATTGCATCACCATACAAATCTTATCATTGTTACGAATAATGAACCTGTGAATTATTATTACTTCTCATGCATGAATGACCTGAGTAGCAAATTCTGCAAGCAGTGTCCAAGGCAAATGATGCAATGATCGACGCCAAATAAAGAAATCTGCTAGCAAAACTCCCACGTGCTACTATCTCAAACAGGTTTCATTTCCAGTGATAATTAAAATTTTGGTTCCTTCACGATCTGAGAATTGTTAAAACTGTCCCTCAATAGCAAGTGTTAGCCACCGCAGTTGACTGAAATTATGATAATTATAATGAATATTCAAGGGCAGGGAAGTCCAGAATTTAATTGCATCTCCTGAGACAAACTTAAATTGATGGACAGTACTTGGAATTTACGACTCTCAAGGGGAAGAAAAAAAAATTCAGTGTTCCAGGACAAGATGCAAAATTTGGAACCCCATCTGATGACTCAGAATGTCCTGGTTAAAATGTATTATAAAGCAGCAAACCCAGGCAAATGCAATGAAAACAATTTTCCACAAGCAACAGACAAACAGGTAATTCATGCCCATAATTTGCATGAAAGGATCTTTAAATTCAAGAATTGCATCGTGCTGTAAACTCGGTAGAACACAATCACTGCAAAATGTGGATATAAATAAAACGAATTGAAAACAGTATTCCAAATCTGAAATAAAAACTCAAAAATACAATTTTTATAACATCATAATTCAGGAAATGCTGCACCATAAAAACTGATACAACTAGGAACATTAGGCAATTGATAATTCCACTGCAAAATTGAAAGTGAGAAAAATTAATTTAAAGTATTTCATGAACGCAAAAACCACTGCTAAGAAAACCAATGAAAAATTTAAATTTTGTGATCATTTCATAACAATGAAATTTGATTTCTGCACCAGGACAAGCTTTAATTATAAATTTATATATAACAGGCCCATAGCAAAAAATGTCAAAAATATTCAACATCTTAATTTCTCTAACAATTAAAATATTTTATCTATACCTAACTAACAAATTAAAATAACAATGTTTTATGTTAACATGTCAATCTGCATGTTTAAACTCTAAACATGGTCTCTCCAGTTCCTGGTCCTCTTATCAAATGTCAAATCAATCATATGAATCCACAAATATTTGATTTTCGAAGTTATCCTCGGTGCAAGGTCCATAAGCGCTGCAGGCACGATATGTTCCTGAACTGAGCATACCAGTTCTGTTTAATAAGATATCAGACATCCCTCAAATGTAAGATTTAAAGTTTTCACAGCCATGCAATTTTAATTTGTAATCATATGAATCCACATCACTTTGCCTGACACACCTGTATGACAATCACAATTATCATTTTAAAGTGCGTTCTTTTACTTCGGGTATAATTCCCACATTACGTATCATAACATTTTTTCAACAGTTTAAATGTCCAAATTTACTTCCCAACAGTTTCACTTTAAACAACCATGCTATAGAACTAATATACAAATCCACTTATCCAAAATAAATAAAACTGTTTCATATTGGGACTGGGTTGAATAGAAGGGTTACTGTTAGATATAAAAATCAAATTCAAATCTGGTGACAACTTCATTTGGTCACAGTTTCATAAAACATTTGAAAATAATTAATCATTGAATGCAGTAAGTCTAATACATTAAAATCAAAATCACAAAACAAGTGATAAATCCAATGTGGTTTATGTCACTTATTGACATTAAGATTCTGCATCAAAATTGACTCGATACCTGCAAATGCTGCTAAAGCTGAACCATTTGAGATGATATTGATGATGATGAAAGAAGTTTCATCTGTAATTATGCTGCAAATTAAAGACCTGAAGAAGTCCACTTAAAGGTTATACACAAGGATGGAAAAACAAGTTATAAAAATAGGTAACATTACCTCAAACTGGGTGGTAGCTGAATATACAACAGCCAAGGAATCTTCCAAATCTTGTTTTTTGTAAAGTAAGTCATCAAAGAAACTCAGGCCAAATATTATTTGTTTGTAAGTTTGCCATACACTTTTGTATCCCTTGATGATTAATTAAACTTGTTGACATACTAAAATCTAATTTATATTGTCTGAGTTTATATAAGAAATTGTACTTTGCATTACAATTCCTCAGTGGACAGCCAATGCTCGTTTGTAAGAAAAATTAGTAATGACAATTGGGTATGCATTACAGGATTTTTACCACAAGACTGAAACCCACATGCAACTACAAAACATCCAGGCCTACTCATTCTTAGATAAAATGCAAAGGCTGTAAATTAACATAACACTAGTAAATGTGCAGTATGTAGCCACATACACAAATACTGAATGCCTGAGTCTTCGGAAAACATTTAATTTTATGTAAGCGGCGCGAGAAATGATTTGTAGCTGGCATATGGGCGATGTCTGTAGGCCTAATTTCAAGCGGCTTGGCAACCGGCTTTTTGTGGCGTGAGCTTGGCGCCGGTGCAGAAACAACTGGTCCTTGTACACAACACTCACAGAAAATCAATAAAATGGAAACTAAATAATCTTAAATAAAAATTTCATAAAACTTGCGTAATATCATTAGAATGGCAAATATGCAACAGCCTGTATATTTATAATGAATTTCAAATGTTAAGCACATGACCTTCAGCTTGAAACTGGCAGCCATATTGGATCGTATGAAAAGGAAATGAAGAGCGTGATAGGCCGAGGGCATGGGTTCCGTGATACTCTGTATGACTGAACAGTGAAAAGTAGAATTAGTCACGAACACTACACCACCTAAACGCGATATGAAATGCAATGAAAATGAACTTACCATTTAGTTTGTCAATCGCTCTATCGGCTGTAGATTGGTCCGTGCAATCTACGAATGCATATCCACCATGCTTTACAAGTATCGTGGTACACGATAAACTATGATCTTGGAAAAGTTGTCTTAACGTGCCTTCGTTCACGTCCGCTGGTAAATTTCCTACGTACAGCTTACTCATTATTAGTTTCTCAGGGTCCACAACGTTTATGCACTGCAACGTGAATCACAAACTTATTAGCACCGTCCACACACAAACAAGATAGTCCAACAAGACCTGCAACAGACAGAAATATGGAACCAACGTAACCGAGCCCGTTATCCCTCGACACGCTACCGTCTTCCATACAACTATGGCTGAGCCGGGAAGCTTGAAAAAGTGCTTCTGCAATCTGATTGGTTCAATTATTAACCACGTGGTCTAAATAATTCCCGCCTCTTCCCGTCATTGGCCAGCATTATTATTAGACATTCAAGAGGGGGAATAGTATTTATAAGAACAGATAATAATGTGCAAATGCAAGTTATGTTAAAATAATCTTAAAATGGTAAAAATTTGAAAGCCAAAACATAAAAATTTCCACAACAAAGAACACACAAGGTGTGTTAATTTTAGCCATATCAAACTGATTCCATTTTTTTACTACTGTTTTCAGATAAGATTTCTAAATGAATGGCCAAATAAATACAATCACATTGATAGCGCTTACAATACCTCAGTCTGACAACATATGGCACGGAAACGCTCCCAGAATTTCTCTGTAATTTATAAACCGTGACACTAAAAAATATATGAAAACAGTTCATTTAAATGTGCAATATATATCACAGTTGTAATACTTGTTTATAATATCCTAAACGCCAATGCTATGCCTTGCAAACATATTTGAAACTGGACTCAAAGGATTAAAATACGTATTAAAATTGTTTAATGAGCATAATGTAAATAAAAGCCACATCTGACAACTAATTCATATATCAGGAATGAAAGAGATCACACCTCTGTCGCAAAAATCTATCCCTAGTATCGACGTGGCACCAACTGGATGCCTATCTCAGCCCTCAACTAGTAACATGTAAGACAGTATGCAGTTCAAAAAATATAATGATTTTTGAGTTGCGTTTTGACTGATGAAACAATACATTGTAGTTCTCGACTAGAAAGTAATCAAATCACTGATCGTAAATTACATTAAACGTACAGATTATTTGGTATTGATTTATTATTTTTCGTATGGATAAAACTAGACAATCATAAAAAATTATAAATTTATTTTAGTGCTGTTACGTCTAATAATAACAACAATTTAGAATATTAACGCTGTTGTTCGTAGAAAAAATCTCACTGAAATGCAATAGGCAATTAAAGTATCGCAATCCCCTTTCTTGTTTTCCTTTCTCCCGTACTTTCTTCCCATCTCTTCCAGATCTCTTTCTCAGCCCCCCTCGTCCTTCGTTACTTCCAGTCGACTTAAAACAAGAATGGTGCTATGTAATATAAATCACAATCAGTTTCTAAGTAATCTCTCAAAATAAGGCCAGAACAACAATTAAAAATGTCACATTCTTCGTAAACGTCTTGCCTGAAGTCCTCCAACAATTCAAATACTTCTGTGTATGGTCTTTCAAATACGAACTGCCTTTTGTATAATAATACACACCATGCAGCTACTGTTGTCATTATATATTATGCTATATTTTACTTTATATTATATTTCTGTGTGAACCGATATTTTTAAAACACAAATTAACTGTAGGTTTTAATCATATGTTTGCCATCGCATTATCAATATAAAGTAAATATTCGATGCACTTTGGTCCATCCATTCCTATCTTTGTGTGTCCATTTAGGGACCACACAGGCCTACCATGTTGCTCAAAGGGCCATCCAAATTATAGGAAGTTAACTCGTTTCGAAAATGTAATTCCTTCAGCTTTGTAATAATTGAAAGTGATAAATTTTAAAATTCGTAACGTCGCGTATAATTCATATAGGCCCTGAATATAAGGCGTAGGTTTAATTTAACAGCAGCAGCCAGCACATTTTAAAAACATTATAATTCCAATAGTGTTTAAGAATTAACTCTATGAAGTAGACTCCTTAAAAGCTAATAGTTAAAGTAGTGAAGAAGTGACCCGCCCTTTATGCAAGCAGATGTTTCCTTAATGTACTCACAAGAGTCCGCCACTAAACCGTATCCTGAGCCAGATTAATACAGTTTACAAACCTCCCACCCCGTTTCCGTAAGACGCATTTTTAAATTATATTCACGTCTACTCCCATATGTTTTATGTGATATTCAGATTTTCAGACCAAAATTTTGTACGCATATATCCAATAATCTCACGCGTGCTACACTCCCCACCCATGTAATAATTCTTAACTTTATAACCTAATAATATGCTTATTGGAGAAGAGTACAGACGATGGAAGTCCTCACAGTGCAATTTTATCCGGCCTCTTGTCACTTCTTAGGTCCAAATATTCTATTTAGCAACTTTTTTCTCAAACCCTCAATCTCCGTAGCTCCCTTTAAGAAATACGAAACACAAATTTCACACAAATACACAACAGAATAAGTCAAAAATTTCGTTTTGTTTCGATTGCTTTGATGTTAACGTGTTTAGATAGCAGACGGTAAGCCCAAACAGTCCGCTCACGACTGAGGTCAAGACTTCGTAAAGTGCTGGTCTTCTACGTCGAGGAATCGTTACTCCCCTTCCTAACCCCACAAGCTCGAGGAACACCCCTTGTCGACTGTTCGCGATTGCTTATGTATTAGATTTCTCCATCCACAAACAATGTCGTCGTGACAAAAGGTCCACTTTCACGAAAAACGACCTGACGAAAGTCACAAAAACTGTTTCATTACACTTATAATATTTCGAGGAAGGGGTGCGAGAAGGAGCAAATGTGAATGAGACACCTCGCGCACAGGAAGAGCTTGTTTTCAGAGACGATGCCATGTGCCCGAGTTGGGCGAATTCTCTAGTATGAAGTCAATGACCTTTGCGCGGCCGGACTGTGTGGCGCCAACATGGCTATGTGACGAAGTCATCACGGGGGATTCTCCGGTATTCTCCTACACGTTGTTGCACGAGACTGTCACGCTGGGGATTCCCTCACGCAATTTTAGTCGCTTCTGTGCGCAGAAACGAAAGTAGTGCTTTGTGCAGAATGCCCTCATCGATGTCGGACTTTAACACAAATTGGACTGCAGTGAAGAAGTTTACTAAAACTAAGAAATATAAAATTTCATTACATATTACCCTCCACGGCTGTTCAATGTCTTGTAGCATACAGTTATTTATTTGCAGCTCAAATCTCTTAATACTTCTGGCAGACACTTAAGTATAAAATAGACTGAACCGATTAGCATATTCCCGACAAAATAAAATTATAAATGTTTCATCTTTGTAAGTATAGAGGTCATCATAAACAATTATAAATTACAATAACCGTCTGATTAAAATCTGATATTTTTTCAATCAATAAAATAGCTGGTTAACCGTATGGATGATCAGGGTTCGATTTCCAGCGGGGGCAGTGACTTTTCTCTGAAGCACGCCGAGTATCCAATCCGATGGGAGCTCCTTTAGTCAAAGTAAAGTGGCCGGAACGTCAAGCTGACCACTGTTCTTCATGTAGTACCAAAGTTAAAAATACGTGGATAATTATATTATTATTACTTTTGTCATTATTACTGTAATAAAGAACTGAATTATTATACATTGCAACTGTTCAGAAAACTTCAAAATCTTATTGAACATGCTCTCCTTCTTAACACAATGCCTATGACTCACTAACATCTCAATAATGACATTGTTCTATTTCACAAATGCTGCTACAATTAGGCATCTTTTAGAAATTAATCTACAGAAGATAATTGTACGAAAAAAATACTCAAAACGAAGAAAGGAGCTACAAGATAAACATGTAAAAGAAGTAATTTCCTGCTGACTTTCAACTCGCCTTGTAATCATGATATTAGTATAATGAAGACTATTATCCAGACCAAGCGTCCTTGAATTTAAGAATGAGGCACTCCGAAACGTTCTGCAGCGTGTACCTCGTAACTTCCATCCCTGAAAGCTTTGATACCATCTGCTTATCATCATCTGGCCATGAAGACTACGTCTTCCAAATGCTTCACCCGAAAAACAGTACAAACATGTTTACTCCCAAACTAGCCAAGAGTAGGGTCAGAGATGAAGCCTCTATGAAGTGACTTAAGTGTGTGGGATTTTTCACCCTACTTATCTATAATATAACAAGCCTATTCGGTAAAAAATGCGGATATTTAGTATTTATCAGTTGGCTATAATGTAGGCTAACGCTGGCATGGGTGTTGATGGCGGGAATCCACGAAAGTTACGAACACTTCGCTTTTTATGATGCAGATGTTCTTCACATTTGGGAATAAAAATGTATTTTAACACAATACAGAAGCATTTCTTTACCAGAAATTTCATGCGGACCAGAGAAAAATCTAAATTCTCCACCGCGGACCTTTTAAATTACATATTTATGCACATAGCTTATATTAATACTAGAATAAATATAACATATCTTTTATTGAAATCATCTTTCTCTCTTACCAATAAAACATAACATAAACCCGCATTAAGAAATTATGTTTAAAGGCTAAATGTTATGCCAAAAATGCATAATAATAAAAGTTGTAGACATTTAAGATAATGAGCGTGATCGTTGTTATTTCATACTCTACCACTGGAATAATCATTTGCCAACTGAAAGAAAATACCGTTGGCAGTAGAAATTTTTGGACTGGTAAAATATGCCGTGGACCGCTCCCGGTCTGCGGACCGACAGCAGAGAAACACTGTTGTAGTGTAAAACACATTTTTGTAACAAGGTAACATTTCTCGTTGTTCCATTTCCTTCCGACCTTTGCAGATGAAAAATGTCAAGCTGCAAAGTGCCCTTAACTTAATCTGTTTATTTCACTCTTTACCACTGGACAACATGAGCCGGGATAACTCAGTCAGTATGGTGACTAGTTACGGGCTGGACGGCCGGGGTTCGATCCCCGACGGAGGCAGAGGATTTTTCCTCTAGCCTCTGCGTCCAGACCGGCTCTGGGGCCCTCCCAGCCTCCTCTACAATGGGTGCCGGAGTCCTTTCCCGGGGGTAAAGCCGGCCGGGGCGTGATGCTGACCACTCACCCCCATCTAGTGCCGAGGTCAAGGAAGAGAGGAGCTATACCTCCACTCACCCCAAGCGCCTACATGGCGCATAGCGGGACAAACTTTACTTTACTTTACTTTACCACTAGACAACAGACCGCATCACCTACTTGATTACTTCTATTAACAGATAATGTGTACGAAAGGCACCCGGCCTAATGTGCCCTATCTTGGCATACATGAAAACTGCAGATGTAAGTTCCGAAACGTCGATAGTACTGAAAATCAGGCTCTGTACAATGTTTGTTAGAGTTCTGTGGCAGAAACTATTAAAAATAGGATTCTGTTATACAAGTCGGAAGCCGCTATTTAATCCCCAACGTCATTCTTTATTGGACAGAAAATAATTTTGCTCGTTAATGATCACAAACAACCGTTAAAAATCAAAATATAATTAATTTTACGATGGGGGAGGGCAGCACTTAAGAGAGTAGAATTTGTTAGTGACAGGTAGTCTTACATAATTCTGGAAGGGCGTTGGTGCGACATTATTGCCCTTAATGTTCATTCAGGTGAGGGTGAAATAGCCACTGGAAGGTTGAAAAATTATAAATCTCCAGGTATTGATGAAATTCCAACAGAATTAATTAAAGCACATGACAAAAAGTTGCATATGAAGATCCATAAGCTTATTCAGTTAATTTGGGACAAGGGAGAGATGCCACAACAATGGAAGGAAACCATAATTATTCCTATTCATAAGAAGGGGGACAAGACTGAGTGTGGTAATTACCGAGGAATTTCTCTTCTATCAACCTCGTACAAAATTATATTAAACATTCTTTTGGCGAGATTAACCCCATATGCGAATAAAATTATTGGGGATCATCAGTGTAGGTTCAGACGTAACAAAGCAACAATTGATCAGATCTTTGCATTTGTCAGATACTAGAGAAAAAATGGGAGTTCGGTGGGACCGTACATCAGTTATTTATAGATTTCAAAAAAGCCTATGACTCTGTGAAGAGAAAAGTACTACATAATATTCTTGTTGAATTTGGTATACCAAAGAAGCTAGTGGGTCTAATAAAAATGTTCTTAAATGAAACCTGTAGCAAAATTCGAGTAGGTAAATATGTATCTGAGACATTCCTCATCAAGAACGGTCTAAAACAAGGAGATGCTTTGTCTCCCTTGCTCTTTAACTTTGCGCTAGAATACGCCATCGGAAAGTCCAAGATAGGCAGGAGGGTTAGCAATTGAATGGGACACATCAGCTATTGGCATATGCTGATGATATTAATTTATTGGGCGACGATATAAATACAATAAATACGAACACAGAAGTTTTGCTAGAGGCTAGTAGACAGGTGGGGCTAGAAGTAAATTCAGAAAAAACTAAGTACATGTTAGTATCTCGTCATCAGAAGACAGGCGGGCAAAATTATCTTAGGGTAGCTAATAAGTCCTTTGAAAGGGTTACAAAGTTCAAATATCTGGGAACAACAATAACAAATCAAAATTTTATTCATGAGGAAGTTAGCAGGAGACTAAATTCTGGAAAAGCTTTGCTACATCTCAGTTCAAAATATTTTGTCTTCCCGTCCGATTTCTAAGAACCTGAAAATTAAAGTATACAAAACAATAATCTTACCTGTTGTTTTGTATGGGTGCGAAACATAGTCTCTCACTCAGAGGGAGGAACACAGACTGCAGGTGTCTGAGAATAGGGTGTTGAGGAGGATATTTGGGCATAGGAGAGAAGACGATGTATACGGAGAAAACTGCATAATGATGAGCTTAAAAATCTGTACTCCTCCCCCAATATTGTCAGGGTGATTAAGTCAAGAATAATGAGACGGGCGGGGCATGTAGCGCGCATGGATGGGACGAGGTGTGCACCGGGTATTAGTTGGGAAACCTGAAAGGAAGAGACCGCTGGAGCACCTAGACGTAGATGGGAGGATAATGTCAGGCGGGATCATTGGGAGATAGGAGTTGAAGGAAACTGAATTTTGTTGGCCCAGGACAGGGTTCGGTGAAGGGCTTGAGTTAATTCGGTGATGAAACTTTGGGTTCCGTAAGCCATCTAGTTAGTTGTGGGAGCGGGAAGGAGTGAGGTAGTCGACCTACTTAATTTTACAACGACCAAGACCATTCTGGCCAAAATTTGGAATTGTAAGGTCTATTGGTAAAATGAGATGGTCTGATACAACAAAAATATTATCGCAGCTGTGATATAAAGACATCCGTTTTTGTTCTGCATGCGGGCCGGGACCCTGGCACGTGTCCTTGAAGATTTTGTGGCTCACAACTTGTATGATGACTTCGTATTCAGGAGCTTCCATTTCCAAGGCCGACTATCCTGACTTAATGTACACCTCCACTAACGTATACCAGACCACACGACCCAACATTCGAGACGACAATAACTATGAGGTAAACATTTGTCTGATCCACTATTTATTCAGAACGGACTTAAACAAGGCGATGCCTTGCAAATATTGAATTTAATCTGATCTTCATTTCATTGTGAATGCAACTGTGGTTATTGTTCCAAAACAGTCCCATCTGAACTTTTCACTTTTTCGAAGTATTTGATAATATAAAACGTGGTAAAATTGATGCGATGAAGATAAAATTATCCTAAACTGTAAGCTGTGAAGGGTTACGTACGACTTTGGCATGAAAGTCCACTTATTCTTATATTAGAGGTGAGAGAGAACACACATACACTTGGTAGGGCTTAACCCTGATGAAGGCTAATATTAAGGCTAGACCGCACATCCAGTCTGAATGCGGTGGTGAATAAATGAACCACCGACCCTGCAGAGAATCAAACCCCACTCCCCAGCCCATACTTAGTCAAGTCGCTGACTGACACGCCAGGGTAAATATGGTATTAATGTGTTTTTATTCTGTATTTGCTCAGATGCTCAGATTCCATTTTTCGAAAGAAGCTAAACATTTTCACTGAATCACGATATTCATGTCGTAATTAATTCAATTTAGAAGTTTCCACGACTTGATAACTTAGTGGTTTATCTTTATTGCCAGAGTCAATGTTTCTTCCGAAGGTAGTAGTCGTCATGAAACAGCGTTGTCCGCAAGCCTGCCACTAATATTTCTACGTCCTTCTCCTAAAACGGTCGACGTAAAAAAGCGGTCAGGTATTCAGTCAGTAGCCTCCGGTTCGCCCGTCTCACCAGCATGACAAACAAGAGTCGATTCTGGGAGCTCATGGCCGCTCTGAAGTCGTGAATTTGAATCCCGCTAAAATCTTCACAGTCGTGGCTTTACTGACAGACATTGCAGTCTTCAGTTTGTTTACGATGCCCTGCCAATTGCGTAGATTATATCGCATTTAATTAAAGCAAAAGGTAACAGAATAATTACCTACAGGAATTTCGTCTTTTCGGACAATAAGCCTTGTGAGAACGAATATGGTTCCTGACGTTTTAGACACGATTGTCTCGAAAGCTTCAAATTTCATACACATTATTCTATATTCAGGTATGTGCATGGAGAAACATGAACAACATAGCCAGAACTGCTAACCAATTAAGCAGCGATTTTCATTCTGACCGCGCTCTGTACGTTACTGTATGAGATTAATTCAAATATAATAGCCAATGTCCGCCATGCTTAACTACACGAGCGCGCCCTTAGTACAACGCGGAAGAATTTGGAACTACGTTCCGACAACGGTGATTTTGGAAGGAAGAATGCAAATGAAGCTATGGTGGGAGTGTGGAGTCAGTTTTGTGTTATGCAAAGACAAGAATGTGGTTTCAGTCGCCGCAAAGATGTTTCAACATCCAGTTTAGTTTATCAGGAAATTGTATTTTACACTTTCAATGAGATTTGAAAAAAGATAATACTGGAAACATTTTAATAATATTAAACTCAAAATTATTCAATCCCGTCAACTTTCACGGATCATAAATATTACGCTAACGAAGTACAGACAATGCGGCACCACGTGGGTATTACAAGTTTGAAACTGGATAGTCGTGAGCTGTAGACATCATCTATGATTGGGCTGGGAATGATGATATTAAGTTGACAGCACAAATAAAAGAAACTGCTGTCGTGACTTTCTCCATTACCATTACCAAGTAACGCAGTTTACACACCGAGAGTTAATCATACGCTGGCTTACAATTTCATTTGCTCTTTAGTCCATCCTAACGAGTACATTTACAGCCTACAATTCTAGTAAAATATACAAATAATAATATAAGTCAAGGCGCCCCAATGTTTTCTTTTTAATTCATCACCACGCAATGAGGAGGTGCAGAGGAGTGGATCATCCACGCATTCTTAACCTAGCATTCCACAAGACTGATAATAATCATCGCCGTATCCATGAATCATTGACACAAGAACTGATAAACCCGGGTACTATTACATGAGAGCTCTTACCTTCACGTTCCGGCCGCTTTAACCTACCTGAAGAAAACGTTCCGACTGCATAGCAAGCTGCGAAGTCCACAGAGTGTCGTAAAAAGAATAATTTATGTTCATGTCAGAACTCAAACCCCGGTCGTCCAGCCTGGATTTAGTTATCTTGCTTACTTAGGCCATGCCCCCGAAATTACTTGATGTTATGAAATCAGAAGGTTACAGCTAAACGGCTAAGAAAATCAGTTTCAGACAACTTGCATCCTGTTGAAGTAACCACATGTTTCTCCACGGTATATCAACCTTCCACCTAGTCTTAGGTCTTGCAGCTGGTCTCTTCTTAAGAGCCATTCCAGCCATAATTATGTATGAGTTTATTTCTTCCCCAGGAATTTAGGCCGCGTGCCTTAATCACATTACTGAGTGACAAGTAAATACAAAATACATGGCTGTCCTCTGGAATGTTGCACAGTGAGATTTGGTACAAAATTACCGATGTTTCAAGAGGTGCTTACTGCCTCTATCATCAGTGCGATTGCCCTAATAATGGAGGCAGCTAATACCTCTGAAGAGTTGGTGAATGTCTACCAAACTATAAGGCTCACCGCCGTGAAAACCTGAAATCTCACAATTTCTCCCCTAACCGTACATAGACAGGAAAAGAGTTTGAAGTTGCACCATGAAACTGTGAAGTAACACATCTTACATAATGCTGAATTACCTTGAGGAAATTTGAAATATTCATAAAAACCTATCGCTGTTAAGCTAAACACCGACATATTTGACTTCTTAAGTACTCTTTCTTAGTAGAAGAAAATGTGTACCAGGTTCGTTAAATGGACAGATGGTTCTGACTTAGTTGGAAAGGATGTGGAAGAAAGTGAATATCGCACACTTTGAGGTACAGTGCCAACCTTTGCCTGGAAGTAATTACAAAATCCACAGTCAGGATTGCTAGTCTTTGGACAAAGACTCTAAATCAGAACGTTAAAAATGAGACAAAAGTGTTTTCCTTTTAATAGCATGCATATTTCAATTTTTTCCCATCTACGTACAACAAACTATAATAGGGCCTATTATTCGTAGTTTACAGTTAGGCTTACCTTGATTTCATATGCGGGTTGCAACATTCGTACGGTCTCAGATTTGATGTTATAACGGTGGCGAAGATGGTTGGTCTTCTGGGTTTTAGCGTCGTGAGCAGTTGTAGGTAGACACCAACGTTTCGGAGGAACGTACTGAGAATGAGAATCAGATACATTGTCAGTCGAAAGAGTCGATAAGAATTTCACCCTGGTCTGTTTTTAACATACATACATAATTGATGCTCAATCCAATTTTGATCAAAAAGTTCAAGTATGTTAATTTGGCTCTGTACGTGTTGAGTTTTAGTTGACACAGGCAGACGGACTTGTATAACATGATCAATGCAACGGATGTATTTTATTAGGTGGGGGCAGGATACGTAATATCTGACATGCCCGACAGGTATCAGTTTCGGATCACGTCTACGTCGAGGTTTTCTATCGAAATTCCAGACGACAGCAGGTTAACGTCTTGAACTAAGCCTAATTAAACATCACTTATTTCCAGTGGTTTTAAATCATTTTATAACATGATCTTCTCAGTCCATCCAATGATAAATAACCACTATTGTTGACACAGCGTTATTAAACAAACCAGGAAGTAAAGAATCTTGGGAATAACTCCGTAAATCTTACAGTCGGCCACTGACTCCGACCAGTCTGCAGCTGCGACTCCTCTTTACCTGCCTTAGCTATATTAGAACCATAGATCATCTATATTCTCAACAAAGGATAGCCCTTATAGAATGAATATTGGTTTAAATTTGCAGGTATTTTCTTTCAAACGATTCATTAAAACAGCCTGCTATGGAAGAGAAGAATTCGTGAAAGACTGGGTATTTCACAATAACACAGCAAGGGGGAGACTGACCTTTCAGTTACAAGCAAACTAAGGTAAAGTAGGCTGCACCTATGCAGTGAGGCACTCCAAGGTATTTCGAGTTGCTTGATAGTTTGTCGGAAATGCAAGGGTCGCTAACTTAGGACCAGGCGATTCTGAAACAATACAACCTATGAGCGATCGCAGATTAAATCTTAGGAAATAAAATAAAATAAAGCAGTTATACAATGATATTTGATCCTAACTCCTGCGGCTTGGATCATACTGCCCTGTTAATGAGCGGTACACATTTCCTCGTCTTACCCTCTTTTCTGAAAAGTTCATTCTGCTACTGCCCGCGTCATTTTACTTGACGTCTGAACTCATCGGTAGTGAAATTTGGCTCGGTTCCATACGGCTTGGTATAAGCAACGGGACGGCACGGCAGGTATTCGCCTTCAGAAATACGAAGTTTACCGACGTTCGAAGAGTACTTGGGCGATGATCTCCTTGAAGGTAGTGGCACCAAGCACCTCTAAAACGTCGGTAAACTTCCAGCAAACTACACGGAGCAAAATTCAGAAGACAGCCATATTCGCTTTCTGTAGTATTTCATTCTTCGACATGAATGATTCTTGCTACGGGGAGTACTTTGCCCTCTAACAACCAAATCCTTGTGCAGAAAGAAAAAGAATTATACACACATTCATTCACCGGGCGTATCAGTGTATGTGTCCATTGATTACCTTTGCATATTACCTCTTACGAGGCAATGTAGCCAATCACCTGGTATTCTGTGCGCATGCGCTAATGATAATACGACTACAACAGAGTCAAATTTTATTATTGCTTAAAATCGTAAATAGCTTATAGAATGTTAATAATATTGTTAGGGATTTTGTTATCATTACTAAAAGAATTTAATAATAATAACATTTGACGGACCTGAAATATTTGCATTATCATCATGTTTGTAACTTACAAACAATATTTACAGGTATGCTTTTGATGTCTCCACACAAAATTTCATACTCCTAAATGCGATGATTCATTAGCTATATCTGGCAAACTGAGAGCTAAAGAAAATGTTCGCATGGTCGCCATATTGTTCCTTTTGCATTTTAGAAAAGAAATGCCTTGAAAATTGCATATATTTTCAACGGTCTATTACCATACAATATTTCAGGACTCTAACCTATTCACGTTTGTGTCATATACACTTCACAAACTGATACGTTTAATATGTTGTCGCTATCGTTTGTAGGAAACTAGAAAATTACAAGGTTAGGGTAGCCTCAATGGCATAATTTTCGTACCAGATATCACTAATATCTGCCCAGTGGTCTCCAATTGAAACATGCGAACAGGTAGATCGACATGATCGATCAGCCCTATACACATAGTGCGAAGAACACATAAATGCACTATTTTATACGAAATGTACGGTGCATTTCGCATTAATTCCGTCCCTAGAAACAAGTGGATAATGAAATACCATGCTCAAAGCCAGAATAATTCTTTTCACTTTTAATTCTTTCAATTTATTGCAGTAATTCGCCAAGCAAATGTAACCTACGTCATCTGAATTGGAATTTACGTCACTGATAATCAAGCATAGCAATCAATCAACAAATACTTTATATTCAAAACGCAATGTTATTGGCCACAGTCTCGTAACACTTCTTACAAAGTGCGTAAAAATACGAAGGAAACCTGAAGAGCAGAACAGTCATTACACTACGGTGATTATGAAAGAAACTGGCTACATTGAGCAGAGTGATGGGCAGAAATAGGTCGCAAACTACGCAGCAACACAAACCGGAAGAGAAAAAGAACCCCCCCCCCCAAAAGACAACTTATAGACGAACAATTGGGGTCGAAAATCTATGAAGAAGAAATAGATGGTGACGACCAAAAAGATACACCAGCCGCCATCTTGACTTAAGTCGGTGTACTTATAACAAGGTATGGAAATTAGTTTTACGACGTATTTCTCGTTTAAGTAGGTGAGGAATAAGTAACATTCAGTTTAAAATAAAACAAAACTCCGGATGTTAATGTTGTAAGATTTGAGGTTCTCACAGCGGTGAGTATGAAGATTTCTGTCTTCTGGGTTATTGCGCTGTGTAGTCTGGTCGATGTTTACCAACGTTTCAGAGGTCATACTGCCTCCGTCATCAGGGCGATGAATTCATCGCAGTATGACCTCTGAAACGTTGGTAAACATCTACCAGACTACACAGCGCAACAACCCACAAGACAGAAATCTTCATACTCATCGCCCTGATGACGGAGGCAGTATGACCTCTGAAACGTTGGTTGACATCGAACAGACTACACAGCGCAACAACCCAGAAGACAGAAATCTTCATATTCATCGCCCTGATGACGGAGGCAGTATGACCTCTGAAACGTTGGTTAACATCGACCAGACTACACAGCGCAACAACCCACAAGACAGAAATCTTCATACTCATCGCCCTGATGATGGAGGCAGTATGACCTCTGAAACGTTGGTAAACATCTACCAGACTACACAGCGCAACAACCCAGAAGACATAAATCTTCATACTCACCGCCCTGATGATGGAGGCAGTATGACCTCTGAAACGTTGGTTAACATCGACCAGACTACACAGCGCAACAACGCAGAAGACAGAAATCTTCATACTCTGATGACGGAGGCAGTATGACCTTTGAAACGTTGGTAAACATCGACCAGACTACACAGCGCAACAAACCAGAAGACAGAAATGTTCATACTCACCGCCCTGATGATGGAGGCAGTATGACCTCTGAAACGTCGGTTAACATCGACCATACTACACAGCGCAACAACCCAGAAGACAGAAAAATCTTCGATGTCAATGTTGATCAGGAAGGTATGTACAATGAATTGAAAATGTCCACTCTGTTCGCACTTGCAACATCTGCGCGTGAACAGACTGTATAATCTATTTTTAAAAATTGATGCTTCTAAAATCCATTGCGTGTTAGTAACAATTTCTGTTCCAATAAACACACGGAAACAGAAATAAATTAAAATAAGACATAATGTGCTGCCGTATTATTTAAAAATGACACAAAATGGCTGATTCCCATAAAATTGCGGTTCATGTTTGTTTACCTAAGTACCTGTATACTATAAGTTAGATCAACCATTCTTTACATGATTATAAAATAAATACTTCAAAACTAACAAAATACAGTGAGCTGTTTTGTCTTTCACAAGGTCTACAGAAATAAGTTGGGCGCTGATTTCCCTCCCTTAACAGAGAAGTGCGTCTCACAGTTTCCTCAAGTCGAAACATACGTGGTTCGGAATTCTGTACGTCTGCGCCAATCTTCTACTTACATTAAAATCTGGCTTTCAAAATACAGCACGCCGAAGAACTCAGCCCAACCATCTAAACAGCCAACGCTTTTCCCCGCCTGTCCTGTAGTGGGACTGAGAATTCTTTTCTTTTCGAAAAACCAAATTCATAAGAATAAGTTTCCCAATGGGTTGGACATGGTTTTCACATTGTTCTGTAGTTCAGGTAGGAAAAGTGTCATGGCTTCTGCCGTCTTCGTTGTAAAGGGGTCTGGCAATTATATACTACAGTAAGTAATTATGAGCCTAATAAGTTTCTGGTATTGAAAAAAGAGACATTCTTGAAATTGTCCATATTCGTCTTCAGGTGAAGGGACGAGAAGCAGCTACCTCCTCAGTTGGGTTCGCTGTAAAGAGCTGATGTCAACTACAGGACACAAATATTTCAGATAAGCTGTTTTTAACGGACCCAAGTGAGCACTTAGGTACTGAGTACCTTTTCAACTGAGAATGGGAACAGACCCAGTTTAAGAAACGTTGTGCTCTGTTCGCATTACTAGTAGAAAAACAAAATATCCAGTGTGTCCAATTTAAAGCAAAACCCTCCATAACAGAATTCCGGGACGACAGCGACAATGACCATCAACGGCAAAGAAAACAGAGCTGATGTTGTTTATTCGGCGCTTTCTCGCGTCCTCATTTACTCTTGTCTCGACACAACATATGCAGTTTTACGTTAATACAGGTTGTCCCAAAAATATTTACACACATTTTAATACGAAATATCAACCTTGTAATCGATCAACTCTGCTACGAAACTAACGGTCGTCATTTCAAATATGTAATAAAGGTGTAAATGTTTCCCTCGATCTAAAAAGTTTGAGAACTCTACATCAGTGTATCTGCAAACTCTTGAACAGGTTGTAAATGTCCCATCCTCTCTTGCCGTATTAAATCTACACATACAAAATGTTCACATAGGCTGTTTGTTTCTTCATTTGACCTACACCAGAGTTGATGAGTCTTCTGGCATATTGCGCCATATTGTCTCGCGATATCCCAGAAGGCTGTCATCTTCATACACGAAGCCTTTAGAACCTGAAATTTGGCCTGTATCAGGAATTTATGAGTAGGAGCTATACCTCCACTCCCCCCCCCCCCCAAACGACCTACATGGCGTATAGTGGGACAGCTTTACTTTACTTTTTTTACTTTATGAGAAGTTTATAACGACGGCTTTGCATAACCTTGTACTTGCAGTCCATGGTACCAATGCAGTTCACTAAAGTTCAGTGTTTACCAAAAATTTACCTACCTCATGTTACAATTTGAAGAGGCTGTTATAATGGAAGTAGGCTAAACCCAGACCTAAGACACTCTATTCTTCAAAGACCGTCCTCCTCTCTTGAAATGCATCAGCCCTTAAAAGCAACCCCCCAAGGTCATACCGCATCTCTTTTTTCCAACAACCCTACTCACAGTCGGGCATAAACCATCACTACCTGGACGCTACAGTGACCTAAGTACGAACCCTGTCTTCTCAGTACAGCAAAGAATTGTTAAGACAGAAGCATAAAAAAGGCACATCCTTTCTAATTCATCACCCACACTCATCATCCCATTCACGGAATATAACCTACACAGTCAACAAATCATCATCAAATAAACTAAGGATTAGTGAGATTTGAGGTTCTCACGGCTGTCGCCATCGGGGTTGTTGCGCCGTGTGGTCTGGATGAAATTTTACGGTGTTCCAGAAGTGTCTGCTGTCTCCATTATCAGGGCGTCGCCAATCTTTAAGACAAGGAAAATTTTTCATAAAGTCGATTTGGGTATGGATACGAAAATACAAAGTCCAGTGTCCAAAACCATGAGGTTCTCATGGCTATGTAGATGTAGATTTTAGTCCTCTGAGTTTTGACAACATGTAATCTTGTAAATGGTTACCAACGTTTGTCAACACCTAGAAAACAACACAACATCCACAATCAACATGTCCTACCCGAGCCAACAATAACGGGCTAGAGAGTGAAACTAAATCGATTTACATTTTATAACGGAACGTCGAGGGTGTGTGCCCGTGTTATATTCATGTCACGGGACTGAAGCATAGATAGTAAGATTTTAGGTTCTCGCGGCAGCTTTTCTAGCGTAAGGACCCAGATGTAGATTTTATAGTAATATTAAAATGGTTCTTAAATAGGATGTAACAGTGTAGACAGAATGCTTCTGATATAGGACACTGGCCGGTGGCAATTGTAAACAAGGTCATGAAATTTCAAATTCCACAAAAGGCAGGAGATTCTATAATACACAGAGTTTACGAAATATGTTTATGCACACTGCTTCCATCTTCAGGGCTGTAAAGTTCATTCCTGAAAATGTGGTGGTATAGTTCTTCGAAATGTTAGTATTTACGAGTCATCACGATATTATAACCCGGAAGACCAACATCGATCTGTTCACTTCGTCAGAACTTCATTGGTTAGGTTTGAATGTCTTGTCCGCTTGGCGGACCACTGAGTCACTCTTGCACATAAACACAGCATAGTCCGTGTAACATTTTCCGCCATCTTGGACCTCGTCATGCTTCTTACATTCCAAAGGCCAACTGACAGGCATTTCAAATTCCTCGGTCTCAAAACCGCGGCAAACACAGGAAAGTAATGCTTTCACGCTACACCCCCGGCAACTCCACGGATCGAATCACAAGAACATTTCCCCGATTGCTGGAATCGGATTTCATATGCACATGGGAGAGTTTATAAGACTCTCTTTAAGTCTTTAATGAAAGTCATTTTATATAAACTGAGCCTTGATAAATTAAAGGTAAAATTTTTCTGGTACATAACTAAGAACCATAACATGAAGTCACATGAGGGAGTGGAGGTATATCTCCATGTATTCTTAACCTTAACACTAGATGATTTTAGTAGCTGGCGTCACGCCCGGTCGTTTCTGTCCAAGGAAATGATCCCGGTACCCTCTGCATAGGAAACTGAATTCATCTGATTCGTAATAATATTCCACGGCGGCGATGTTGAGACGCCATGCTCGTCAGTAGGTACCAACTGTGAGCTGTGGTTTTTCATAACGTTGGTATCTGACTAGGAGTCTACACCCGATCACATAGCGATGGTGAATATGAAGATTTCAGTCTTCTGGGTTGTTGTGTCGCGTAGTCTGGTAGAAGTTTACCGACGTTTCGGAGGTGTATGATCTGAGAGATGCGTGCTGCCTCCATCAGAGTGATGATGGAGGCAGCAAACATTTCTGAAACGTCGGAAATCTACCAGATTGCACGGCGCAACAACCAGAAGACAGCCAGCCATCTTCAAATTTACATCTGACGTGGAATTCTTCCAAGTTTCAGAGCTTGAGAAAAACTGCAATAAAGAATAAAGCCGTGTCGAGTTTCATATCAGCACCAAGGTATTGACGCTTTCATCTCAAACTGGAGCAGTTGGTAACCCTGTGACCGGCTCTTTTTTTGTATTACAAGTGTTTCTTTTTATTGGGGGAGTTATGTAGTGAAGGGTAGATGTGAATTGATGTAATTTCCCTGTATTGTTATTTCATATCTGGGCCCTACACAAACTGGCAGACAGTTGAGTTAGGTTCGGATCACTACAGGAACCATCTGCCACCGGGAGAGCGGAAGGAAATAATGTACCAACATCAGCGGGAGCAGTTTCACGCCTCCACGGCCGATCTTCGCCGTGTACTGGTATCATTATTGCTTTGGAACTAGGAAACACCAGTGCACATTCGTGGAAGATGGCCGACTGTCCACCCAGACTACGCTGCGAAGTGCCATCCTTCAGTTTCGTCTCAGGAAATGCTCGTAGAGTACATTAAAGCAGATAACTTTCGAAGTTCATATAATCGAGTGTCAATGATGGTTGGGATATAATGTCATATGGACTTATTAGTAGATATCTACGTTTCGGAGGAATATACTGCCTTCATCTTCAGGACCAAAGACCAACGTCGATACTTTTACCGCCGTGTGAACCTAAATTTTACGTCATCCATTTCATTATTCATAATAACCTCACCAAATATTAAACTCTACTTTAATATCTAAATTTAACTGGTGTTATTAAACTTTAAGAGACCAGAACTCAATATTTAGAAATGAACATTTTCGTTTACGGTTGCTTACGTCCAATGCTGAAATGAAATGTCTTCAGAATATATCGATTTGTTGTTAAGAAAAGGGCGAGAATAGTATAATTGCTACGCAGTGACAAATAGCAATAAGACATAACTTAACAGATGTTTATAAATGGTTCGATCCCCAAAGGGGGCAGAGTATTTTTCCTCTGAGTCTAGACTCTAGATCAATGGGTACCGGGGTCCCTTCCCGGGGGTAAAGCACAGCCGGGGTGTGACACTAGTACCCTAGTGCCAAGGTTAACAATGAGGAGGAGGTATACCACCTCACCCCCCAAACGCTTACATGGCGTATACCGGGACAGCTTTTACCTCTAGATGTTAACAAATTATTTCCTTTTGAATGATTTGCCTAATAAGAGCTCAACATTCATTGCTTTCTGTGAAAAGATTTATTTCTGTTTATTTGTAAACAGCCTGAAATAAGCAAGCTGTCGCCATTTCGACCGAGGGGTGATGTGAAGTTGGTAACATGCTTAAAGCCGAAATTCTTATAAAGTTTTGGTAAGAAAAGCTGAAGGAAAACACCACTTCAGAAATGTAGACGTAGGTGAGAGACTAATAAAACATTTTATTTTAAAGAAACAAGCGTGGACTTGTTTCAAGTAGGGGAAAATTGGGAATACGGTAATGAAATTTCGGGATCTATAAAAGGTGATTAATTTCTTGGCCAGCTGCGCGACAATTAGTTTATCAATAAAAGATATACTCCGTGGAGTTTGGTATGTGTATAATCTTTCAAAGTATCATGTTTCAATGATTCGTCAGTTGTCATGAAACAGAGAAACAAATAGTGCATAGACTCTGCCGTTTTACGAAAAATAAATTAATGTACTTTTCAAAAACAATTTCAGGATCATTGATTGATATCACTAACACACAGCTTGCGAGACTGCTCTCCTCTTGAAATTCTTTCCGGAAAGCGAAAACGAAGCCTATTATTAATGTGGTGTGAGGTTTACGCATTCCTGGTTGAAGATCGGATGCCACCTCCTGCGACGTCACTCCGTCATCGCAACAAGCCTGCTCGATCAGCTTGAAGCATCATGGCCTCCTACTTCCAACTCCATGGCATGCCCTAGTGCTCAGCGACTGATGGTTAGCGTCTGTTAGTCCGTTCGTAACGTTACCGAGATGATGCTATATGGACTGAGCCCGCATCACGGCTTATTTCTGCAGTGCCTTATTGCATTCTTGACTTAATGAAAACAAATTGACATTGTGTAAAGATCGCATGTATAAACCAAAGACAAAACGTAGCAGTCCCTCCTGCTATAAGAGGACGACGTAACATTCTACCAAACTTATGAAATAAATGTTACCGAATCTTAAAAGAACTTGGTATACATACTAGTTACTTATATCTGAAACATTTTTGGATTATTAATGAATTATTAATTGGGAAGGAAAGCGGTCGTGGCCTAATTATAGTTGAGTCCTGATAAAGATGTTGGGTTAAGAATTATTTTTCTTTTCTCCTGTATTCAACGATACGTAATGAAAGGTGAGGCCTTTGATAAGCTTTCGGGCAATAAATGTTGATACGAAATGTAAGCATTTGTCGAATTTCGTCGTAGTAACACTGCGGGCACTCTGCTAGTCTTTGATAAATACAGTTTTATCGTAGGAAACGGAACTAAGATTATCGGTTAGGGTGAATTGTTTTAGGAACTGCTCCAACATTTCTGCTTTCACTGTGCATTGCTTCTTTGGTACGAACATTACGTATGCGGATTCCTCTTGCTTATAGACACCACAAGCAACTATGTAGGCAGCCGTGTTGCATATCCTTCAGGCGAATTGCAAAATCTTCTACATCCTGAATAATACTAATTTGAGATTACATTGTTCCAAAACTGCGATTACAAATGACAGAAAATGATGTGTGAGTATGGGATTGTTGTACCAATCAAGAGAGGTCTGTATGTATGCAATGTTGATAGATTCGGACGAAACTTGGCTAACACCACATGCACCAGCAGTGCATTCTTGCGACCTGGCAACACTGTGAACGGGACCGCCATACTTCGCCTCTCAGAAATATTTAAACATGTTAACAGTAAAGTCCATAGATTGTGTGGATAAAATCTGAGCTTGGTTTTCCGTGTTTAAAAGCATACCTTACCTAGGTGAGAGTTCATTAACACCAAACAACATATAACAAAGTTTATTTTCACCAGAATATAAATTAAGCAGAGAAAATAACCAACTCCGTGAAGCTAACAGTCACTCAGTCAAGAAATTCCCAAACTTTTAAGGAAATGAAGGGTTCATTACTGTGTTCAAAAAAGCCAGCCACCGGTCTCTATCCTGAGCTGCAGCGCCGTGTAGTCAGTCACACATCGCCCTGATGATGGAGGCAGCAAAGATCTCTGAAACGTCCGTAAACTACTTCCAGACTACACGGCGCTACAACACAGAAGACAGCCACCAAAGAAGATATGATTTTAATATTTAGATTAACTATATACGTCTACTTAAAGGCCTAATTCCACATTAACATCTAATTTTAACACATTGGCTCCCATGTAGGTCACAGATTCCAATACCACGAAATGAACTGGTGGGTCACAGGACTACATCGTTTATTCTGAAGTCTTAATATTCACGCAGTGATATAATAAAATTCTAACACCACAGCTGGATCAAGAAACATGAGGTTTCTTGAGAGTCACCGGAGTGTCACGCGGTTCAAACAGTAAGGGCTCTAAATTTGTTACCATTTTAGGGTGTGGGTCAGTGGTGGGTCATGGGACAAAATTTATGCCTGGAAAATATCGCTCGGAAGCCACCGTCTTATAGTTCACTACTGCAGTGGTGACTGTATGGTCTATTTAATAAAATTAAGCTTGTTCTTGTACCTAACATTAAGTGATTAAGGCGGATACAAGTGGATGAAGCTCTTCGCTAAATGAAGACAAGTGGTGAGTTCTATTTCTCGTTCATGGCGCGTTTTTCAAAGGGAAAGTTTGGTGCTAGCTGAGGTAAGTGGCTGAAGGGTCTGTCCAGAAGTGACAGCGAAGAGGGAGGTCTAAATCCTCGTTCCTCTAGGGAAATGATCTGTTTAACCCTTAGCCAGTCACTTTACTGACTAAACTATCCCGAATAAGTCTACGTGGCGATCCCTCTGAAATTCTAAACGTTAAAACCGTAAATATTTCGCTGGAAATGATTTTGAATGAAACTAGTACTAGAAAAAGTCTATGCACAGTAGTTCACTGACAAAGTTGAGCGCAACTGTGACGTCCCGGGTCCCAGTAGGAAATCGGGGAAACATTGCAACGCTTGGCGGTGAGTCATGGAGTTCCAGCCGGGAGCCTGAAAGTGACAATTGCGTTGACCTTTATCAGTGAACGCATTGTAACTGACGTCAGTTGCATTTACAACAAATGATCTGAAGAACGCATATCATAAAACAATCTCAGAAATACCAGAGCGAGTGAGAGAGTAGAATATGTTGCAATAAATTGCCAGTGAAATATAGGCGAGTTGGAGATAACTAACTAGATGGCTTACCGAAACCGAAGGTTCATCACCGAATTAACCAAAGCCCTCCACCGGACCCTGTCCTGGGCCAACAAAATCCAGTCTCCTTCAACTCCTATCTCCCATAGATCCCGCCTGACATTATCCTCCCATCTACGTCTAGGTCTCCCCAGCGGTCTCTTCCCTTCAGAGATATGTACAGAAAAATAATACAGAAGTGAGATGCTAACAGAGTGGTATCTTGTTCACATTAACATTTTCGTCAACAAGGGAAATTTGTCCATGAAAAGGTAAATTTTGTATAGGCCTCAGTTTTGTTGTAATAAAACCAAACAAATTAAATATCCTGAAAATGAATGCTAATATGGAATATAGTCATAATGATAAACCAATTAAAGTGTGTGAATTTCCTAAAACAATTTCCTTTGACTACCGTAGCTCAGAGGTTAGACGCTGGTTTATAAGGCAGAATAACACACACTTGAAAGTTAAAAAAAATCGATTTTTTCTGCTTGTCTGTACTTAAATATATCCTTATATACAATAAAGAACAGGTTAAGTTCCACAAAATGATGGACTTCCGCAAAGATAAAACTTTGTAACCTGGGGTTGTTAGTGTGCCCCAACTTTTGCACCATTCTATATATCACTTACAGGACAAGCGATTAAGAAGAACTATTTGATGATGGAGACATTGAGAAGTGACAGCGGTGAGTAGCCCGCAGGGCTCTCTGTCTTCGCACCGCGATGGTGGTCAGCGGAAATGCAGCACAAGGCCACCAGGAGGAAAACATCCAGTACACGTGTGGTCTCAGACTTCCGCTACCTGCGCGCGTAGCGTCGGGTTGATTGACAAACTGACTACCCAAGTGGACGGCTAGTTAACGATGCAGGTTGGAGAGATGAAGAATGCGGACAAAATTTTGGTCGGAAAACCTGAACCGATCACTTGCAAGAAATGGCCATAAATACGAGGGCAATATTAAAATAGATCTTAGAAATATGGTGGATTTTATTCGTCTGATTCAGGATAGGATCACTGGCAGGATCGTTTGAACACAGTAATGAACCTTCGTGTTCCATAAAGACGAAATTTCTTGACTATTTGAATAACGAAGACCTTTTCAAGATGAGCTCTGACCCACCGAGTTAAGAACTGTAGGGTAAAAAGAGAGAAGTTTAAACAAAAATGTGTGGCTTAGTGACAACGGCAGTGTGAAGAGAAACCGCGAATGACTGCAAATATAGATAGTAAGTGCGAGGACACAGGTATTCCAATTTCAAGGACAAACACGTACGAAGGAAAAATTAAGTGGAAAAATTTGAGGGTAGAAGCGATTTTAAAGCTTCCCATAAACATAGGTATACAAGTTCCAAAAACAGCCCGGTATCGACTACCCTGGCTGAGGTATTTTGTACTGTTTGTCAGTTCCTCCAGGTAAATACCGCGATAATACTTTAAAACAGGCAACGAACTCTTCCTAACATAGTATTTACAGCTCATTATTCGTTAACCATCCCATCTTCTGAAGCTGCTTAGTCTCTGCTACTGACATCGTCGCAAAATAACTACGAAATCAAAACATACAGCAGATTCCAGAGAACCAGACGATGGAATGAAGAAATTGCGACAAAGCACATTGCAATGTGGTTAACTGTTTTGTTTCTTGCACTCTGTCAAGCACAAAGGCGAAAGATGCTAACCAAAAACTATATTATATCTACGCTAATAAACATTCATAACTTCGAACTGAAAATTTCAATAATATCTGTAAGATGCTTAAATTCACACCACGCCATGAAGACGTGTATTTCAGCGGAAGTATAGCTCCACTATTTCTTGACCTTGGCGCTAAATGGATGTTTGTTTTAGCTTCACACACATTCAGCTTTCCTTCCGGGGCAGAAGCCCGCGGTACCCACTGGATGGGAAGCTGGGTGAACCACAGTTCGGTCTGGACGCGGAATCTAAGGGAAAAACATCTTACCCCCATCTGGAATCAAACCCCTATTATATAGTCCATAGTATAGTCTCTATACCGATTGAGCTATTCTGACTTCTTGCGGACATTTATGGGCGCAAGTCGATTGTGCGTATGGAAGGAACAGCGTTCACAGTAGTACTTCACACCTCTTTACTTTCTTAGCTGCCTGGTATTCACTGAATCGTAAGGTGTTGTAGCCAGCCACAACTCTGTGTGTCTGTCACGATTTATTCGTTTGCTTCACACGCTGGATGCACCAGACCGGGACCATTTGGTGGCATTTATTATTCGCGTTTCACTACTAAGGCTTAAACTATGTTTGCAATTATCTGTCCGTCTCTATACACGAACACAACTCGTAGGTTACTCAGTCTTGCGAAATATTTCAATGATAGGTTTCAAGAACGCTGCAGTTAGGAATCTTTTAGATAAAACAAAGTGCTCAGGATTGCAAGAGTTCAACAGATGGACAATAAGACAGAAATTGCGTGCTTATTATGTGTTCATGTTACACAAGGCACAGAAAACTTCGCATTCTTTATACCTTGAAGACTAATGATATCCGACAGTCTAATCCGATGTAGGAATATCGACTTACAAACAGAAACAAGTTGTTTGTTTGTGTGTGTGTGTGACTTCCTTCGATCTCGTTTTCCGGCCGTTCAACTCTGGGGCCTCATCCCCAGCTGCGACTCTCCTTGTCACCTAAGAAGACTGTTTCTCCTATATTTCAATTTTCTTTTCAAGAACTACCTTCGATTTCTTCGATACATCTTCTTGCAATCGACTGAATGTGTTGTTAAGAAACGGAAACACAAACATGGCTTCACGTCGAGCGATGACTTGTTTTCTTTAGGGTTTCCTGCCTTTAAACCTTTTAATAGTTTATGTACATTAGAAATTGATTAGTCGAGTCCAACGAACGTCTGTCAATCCACGTGATATTTGTGAAAAGGGGATTGTATGTCCCGCCTCACGGCAAACCTTAAGACATCGTAAATCCAGAGATGAATCTATTGACTTTGTTTCCGGTTTCGTGTATTTAAAACCTGTATTATCTCCGTATTATCTCGGACGGCCATAATTATGATGGCTTCTTAACATTTTGCCTTAACATACATGACGTGATTTACAGACTCAAAGTCAGAGTACTGCTGGTAAACTTCGTGCTTCAAAGGGATAATGCATTTTGCCTGGGTGTGTACGTCTAAACCAGTTATATGGTGGCTTATCAACTTACAATGAAACATCTACTGAAAACATTTCAATTACAAACAATGCGTTCAGACATATTACATGTCGTAATCAATGTCATTCAGGACTTTAATATCGTTCTCAGTCCTCCAGTAAATGCAATGATAATGTCAAATTTGGCCACGACCGCTTCCTTAAATGTTCTTTTAATTTCATTATTCATTAATCATCCTACAGTTTGATGATATTATAGTCTCAGCTATTGACAGTGTCCTTAAATAAACCACAAATAAATAAATAACATTGAGTGATCGACACGTTTAAAAAGGAACGAAAAGGAGAAAGAGGGTATAAATAATGGAGAAAAAGGGATAGAAAACGAGAGAGAGACAAACAAATAATAAGCCAGTGGAACCTATCATGAACCAGCTTATTGTCTCCTTAAAAATTCAGTATCAGTTTTGTGTGTTATTCAGTGATTCATCTATTCATGTGACACTGCTTCATTCAAAGAACGAATGATTTAATAAAAAATATTATAAATGGTAAGAATATTATGAATGTCGAATTTTCTAGTATGAAACCGGAAGTGGCTGTCGCCCATTTTAAGGTAATATATTGAACATTACTCAGGAACACATGAAACGGAATATCTGAGTCAGAACAAAACATTTCCAAACAAGTGAAATCATTGTGCAATGAATGAATGAATGAATAGCTAGAAAGTTCAATGTGTTTAAACCGCTTGAGTCACTGCAATTTATTTTCGTACATTGTTGTGCACTGGGAAGTTTGTCGACCTCCACCCAGACGTCTAGACGCTCAAAGTGTGGACGGTATTTTAAATTTAGAACGCCCGCCCGCGCAAACCTCGGTGCAATGCGCGACAGGAACACTGCAGTGCGATGGAGTCACTCTGTTAGCAAGAAAGCGATCTTGGTGTCGTAATCTTCAACAAAATTTAAATTTGATGTTCGCATACATCATGAGAAGAAACAATGGTTAGCACCAAACCTGGCAGGTTTATTTATTGATATCAGGAAGAGATTTTAGAAAGGTCAAAACTCCGAAAAATGTCCTCGATTCGAAACCCGGCGAGGTCATGTGACCTTGAAGCATGCAATTTGGTGACGGCTCTGTTTGGGGGAAGTGTTTTTTTCACCCTGTACGGCCTGAGCACCAGACAGCCTTCTCTCATGCTTAATGTGTGTTCCTTATCACTGGGGTGAAGTGCACGGAATGTCAAGCTGAGCACATCCATCCATCAAGTGCAGAGGTTCAAAATCTATTAATTTTTGCCTCCACGCCCATTACAACATTCCAGGTCGTGGTGCCTAGACAAGAGAAGGACTGATTTGTATTTACAGTCAAATATTATCGCCCCAATCTAAGCTACATGTACAATGATCACCATGTCTTTTGGGTTACAACGCCGTGTTACGTGCTAGAAGTTGGAAGCAGAAAGTAACTCTGAAACGTCGGTAAACTTCTATCACACCATCCTGACCACGAACGCAGAAAGCACGCTTGAAATGTTGGCCAGTTTCTACCAGATTACAACATCCCAGTAGGCAGTCATCATCAATAAATGCTTTTTTCCCGTGTCCTGTCTGTGTCCTGTGATGGAAGTCTCGTGATTGTCTGGCTCTGCGTTCTGATGAGTCCTGCTTGTCGTAGGCTTAATAACAGTTAAGAAAATGTCAACCGTAATAGGAAGAGGCTAAGATGATAGGAACAAGCGATGTGAAACAGAGTTGAAAAATATGGACGAGATCTCGTGTGTGTGTGAAGAACGGAAAATAACACGCTGATAGCGAAAAATACGTTATTCTGTTGCATGAAGAACATGATTTCTTGTTTGTGTCAGAAGTAACTGAAATCGTCGCGAGGCGTGTCTGTCATTTGATCTAGCTTAGTATCAATATTCTCTCATCTGTTCTTGTATGATGTTGTAACTGTGAAGTTCCCACAATGAAATAGGAATCCAAGCAGGCTTTTTGAAACAGACAGCCAGCCAGTCCTCTAACCTTGATACTCATGACTACTCATTCATCCTTTAGAAGACAAATTTTCAGACATTTTCCCAACCTAAAAATGGAGCGCGAAACTTGTTCATTTAACACTCAGTTTGTGAAAGTTTATATGTAAAGAAAAGCATCTTAATCCGGCGAGTTACAAAAGATAAGGTCTTTATACGTTGAGGGCTGTGATTTACGGTCTATAAAATAAATGAGGGTTGTGCCTTCACCCACAGAGGGTTGTAACATCCCCAAACCGGCCGGTCACCTGACCCGGGGTGACCTCAGCAACGTCCCATGTGGGAACAGCAGACCCATAGACTCCGGTGTCCGTTCTGAAGATACAATTTCCCAGCAAACGAGTTAGCTAACGCGTCACCTTTAATACAGCTATGATCCATGAGACTTTTGTTCTTCCTATTCAACGTATCGGATCTAACGACTTGTTTCGCCATTTCTCTATCATAGCTCTGCAGACAATTCCCACCTCTGATTCTTGCTGTCAACTTGTAGCGTTAGTCCAGAGGTTCTAAAAGTATAGTCCGCGGATCATCAGTGGTCCGTGGGCTTCATTAGCTCGACAGCCAAACAAGAGGGATTACAAAATCAAAGACACAAAATTAATAAACATAATAATACACGAATACGTCACAGAGAAGTGAAAAGATACACTAACTTCTTCATTTTGGGATTTCGCATCTAAAGCACAACGCGTTTCAATTGTTAAACATCAAACACAGCAATTCATCACGCGGTCTTACCAAAATTTTCAGAAATGTTCAAATGCTTCGGGAACAGAAAGCTTTTCAGAGTGAATGATCTGGTTCTGGCCGGGTGGAGGGGTGGAGAGGAGAGATTCAGCGCCAAAAATTTAAACTTCTTTCTGAAGAAAGACGACATGGTGGAACGACACCTTACGAGAAGCCATGGTCGTCTATGTTAGGCGTTATACTCGTATATCCACACGCAGTTGATGTATTTAGGGAGGGGTACATTTCACTACACCAACTAACTGTAACTGAAAATCTGGCTAAGAGGTAAGCATCTTGCGTTGTACCTTGTATGCAATCACATATACCACGACGTTAGGGCAGAGACTGGACTCCCGTACTCAGCACATTTTGGACAAAGAGCAGAGAAAGAATGTACTTAACGTTACAAACAACCTAATAATGCGCTTTAAAATAGAGTAAAGTAAGCAAGAAAGTATTATGAACTAGCAGTCTACAATAATATGCAATACTTTGCAACCCTGCCTGTCACTATTGAGCTATCCATGCATTCTACATGTACCACCCACCTTACCATTCTTTATTTCACCGCCTTAATGAGTCTAAGACGGAATGTTTAACAAAGCAGTTATAAAGACTATTCGAAATTGAAGTAAGTTCAAGTTTGTAGTTTGAAGACATCCCGTATAGGATCAAGGGGTACCTATTATGAAAAGGTTGGGATTATTAAGTAGTTCTGTAACGGTGACATGACATATAACGGGACACGTCTCCTTCCAAATGAAAGTAGCAGCAACAGGGTAGAATAACCGGCGATAACACAACTGGCATTTGCAGTTTGTTGAAACATGGCAGAGTATTCTCCTATGGGACAACTCTTGAACTGACCGGTCAGTGGCAAGAGGTCAGCAGTGGACAGGAATTCTGGTTATATGAGTAATGGAAGTACTTTTAATGCCCACTTGCTGGAAAATAAACAACGAAAACATCAAAGGCAGATTATTGTGTTTCAAAACGACCACAACAACCTTTCTCAGAAACCCCCGTTTAAATTCAAAATTTATAATTTTGAATAGAACAGGCTAGACCAAAGTTGTCTGGCTAACGGTTACGCCTATTTGTCTAGTTTCGGATACAGCATCATAAACTGAAACCGCTCCCTTTGTTCTGGACAGTTAGCTCGGTGGGACACGATTGGAGTGGAGAACTACCAAAGGTCATATTGCTCATGCCCAGACAAACAAGCTGCATGTAACACTGAAAACAGCTGATGGTACTGACAAGAAAGTTCTAGTAAAGAATTATAACGCTTGTAAGCGTCCGGTCCTTCGATTCAGACTATCGGTTATGTTCCTTGCAAACGTTAAAAGGGGACCGAGTAATGCACTTGTTTACTTGCGTTAACGTATTTTATTAGCTAATCGTCTCCACGAAGTCAGGATGATACAGTGATGGATAACCGTACTGATGTAAGAAGCCTTTATTAAAACAAGACCAATAAAATATTCAGTAGATCTGTGTATGGAAATCTGTTTCCCGTGAAATATCTTCTTGAAGCAATTTTCTTTATGTTTGTGAACTTTTCCTTTATTTACGTATTAACTGATGACTCAAACATGGCGTCAAAAGGACCTCTTGGCGTAGCTGGACGTTAGTACGAACATTGTTTCTTAACTCAGGCTAGCTTTTCTCATGCCAGTCAAGGGTAATATATCTTTGAACTAGCATAAAGATAGCAAGATATGTATCTTTAAATAGTATAACCAAAGCTAGTTTAATCTAAGATAGAATGTCATCCCTGGCACATAACACGACAAGAGGACCCTTTCGACGCCATGCTTGAGATACTCATTAATACGTAATTATCCATTTCCCTTTTTAAAAACGTGCACATGACACAAAAGATAAGCTACTTCATACAACGTAGATGTATACAAAGACTGAAAGTACGATCCATGTATAAAGGTATCTTGTAATAAGAACCAGCCTGCCTGCGGAATTTCCAGGGGTCCAGTTGACAGAAAATTGAATAAGGGCCAGAGCTGGCCATGCTGGCAAAAAGGAAAAATCACTGCCGGGAAACTAATATCGAGGAGTTTACTGCCTCTATCATCAGGGTAATAATGACACAATAAGCACTTCTGAAACGTCGGCCAATTTCTGCGAGATTACATGACGCAAAATCACAAGCAACATCTTCATACTTGCTGCAGTGACAACCTGAAATCTCACCTAATATATCGGTTCTTCTGAAAATCAGGTTGGTCAACGAGTGACTCCTAGTGACGTTTTCTGTTTAATTTTCCGAAGAGGCAACATTCATTATGTATTCATGGAAACAGAGACATCGTGGTCTAATAGTTGGTTCTTCTGCTTCGCATTCAGTAGGTCCGGTATCAAATCTCGACCCGGAAATCTGCTATCCTGTCTGAGGTATCCCGTGGTTTTCTCGAGTATCTCCTATAAAATATCGGAGTACATTAAAGTAGTCCACAACACCTTCTTTCCACATATCTTGCAAATACATTCTGAGGTACTGATAGCGTTGTTAAATGAACCACAAGTAATTAATAGCAACATTTAAATCCATCTCATATCATCGAAACCTGTTACTTACTGACTGAGTAGCAGACTGGCGAACTAATTAAACAACGGTTTGGTATCTGCTTTAGAAGATTAACAACTCAAAAAGTTTTTAAACCCAGAAGATAAAGCAATTAACAAAAGCTCTTACACAAAGAGGAAGCACAGCTCTTTTAAGGTCATAACTTTCAAATAGGAATTTTCAGAATCAGGAAATCCAAGAATTATATCCTCGGGGTTCATTTTAATGTTACGATTCCACCTTGAACCTCCTCTTCAGACTTTCGAGTTATCGTTTTCCAAAAGAATTATTTAAAGAAGAAAATCTCTGTTCATCTTTGTATCCCGCAGCGTAGTACTTACATGGCATCACAGATCTCAGTACTAAATTGACGCCAGTGATGAGCTTCACGCTGCGGTCGCTTTAATCCTTCAAACCAGAATTAGAACAGGTCTGTGCTAAGCGCATCAGTGTACACTTGACATACATAAAACACCTTACAAAATTTTATTCTTGTAATTCAGCCATAAACGACTAGCACGTAACAGGAGGCAGGAAAGAGTGCGTAATATGGGGCTTCGGACAACGCAGCCAGTCTAACGACTACGTTACGAGCAAGACGACCGAGGTTCTATTCCCGGCAGGGGTAGAATTCAGCTCGTGGACACTGCTCCACGCCGGCTAGCTCCGGGGCCCAACCAGGCTCCTACACGGTTTGTAGCGGGGTAAAGTGGTCGTAGCGTTAAGCAGATCACAGGCCTCATTAAAATGACATGTGTCTTCTGAAATGTGCAACTGTTCATAATTTATGTCTATTGTTCATAAAGGACACCCCCACACGAAGAATTGCGTGCTCACTAATTATCTGTTGAAAACAACATCCTGCAGATAACAATGAAGGTAAAGAAACGCTGTAAGAATCAAGGACGACGCACTTCCATGGTCTATCAGCAACATAATCATGCATGTGTTCAAACGAAACGAGGATTTCAGGTAATTTTGTAGGAAGAAATGACAATCAAGTGTAGGGCTATAGGTCTACGTCTTCGCATGATTAATTTATTTAACTATTTATAATATAGGATGGGCCTATGTGGCCTGTTTGAGACCTGAAGTTCCAACGGCGGTGATAATAGCCGCGTGGACTTGGGGAGTGCTAATATTTCGGCGGAACGTACTGCAGTCATTTTCACGCCTGAAGATAGAGGCATTATGATCCTCCCACTAGGGAATAGGGTATGTGTCTGTCCGACATGGAAGTGCTTGGCATCGAGGAGACTCCCAATGTTTGTTAACATGTCATTGTCTCAAATCTCAGACACCATTCCACAAGACTACGTCCATTCTAGAACTACCGGTTTCAATTATTATTTTAAAAAGCAACACGTGTTAATTGCTTTATCATAACAGAGATCCGTGCGATTTATCTCGTTCTAAGATGGTCTGATCGTGATGCATAACAGAAGCCCACGTGTTTACACCATACAGACCGTGACTACATGATCACTGAGTAAAACTTTTAGTCGGTCACGATTGGCGGAACTCCTCTGTTTACAAAACAAAGTCAACAGCACCACTGACTTCCGATTGAACCATCCGACACTTTAACGTGTCAGTAAACGTCAGTATCCATTTTTAAAGTAATCGTTTTTAAGTAAAATGTGCGTGTTTAAGAAATTTTACGAGTTTTATATTAGGTTATGACGCCGTGTGGTCTTGTAACACCATAAAGATAAAGGTGATATGTTCCTTCGAAACGTCGGTTACCACCTACAAGCCTATACGGCGTCATAACCTTAGATCTCAGACATGTCGGAACTTACAACATCGCAGACATAAGAAATTTGGGAACGACAGGAACAAATCAAAATTGCATTCACTAAGAAGTTTAAACCGATTATATTCGCGGAATGTTTGCTACCATTTGCAGAACCTGTAAGGAGAAGATCTTTGTGAAATTCAAATGTAGAAACGAGGATAATATTAAAAATGTTCTGAGAGACAGATGGTGCGAATCTGTATTTATATTGTTCACAGGATAGGGTCCAGTGGTGTGCTTTCATGAACACAGTGATGGACCTTCGGGTTCCAGAGAAGGTAAAACATGTATTGACTAGCTTTTCTACATAATAAACACCATCAAGGAATTAAATAAATTTCGGAAGAATGCGGTACGAAACAAACGTGGCTTAATTTAAGGGGACGTTTCAGTACACGTGAACCGTAGCGATCTTGTTATAGCGACGTCTGATAAATGGGATGCAACTTGTTTTATCTGGGAACACTTAGTCCAAATTCCAAAGCCCGCATTACGTTATATATTTAACCAGTCTCAATTTATCCAGTTTTGGTAACACGAATGGAACACCAAGCTTTGGGACCTCGACTGGCACGTCTTTTTACGTGCCATATTTTCAGCCACATGGAAACTTACATGACCTATCAATGTGCTCCATGTCACTCCGCATCCTTTTTCTGCTTTGTACACACTGAATTAATAGCGAACTAGCTTTTTCATAGCAACTTTCAAGTTAACAACGTCACAGTAACAATTTTTACATAAGTTCCTTTCAAAAGGGATAGCAGGATCGAATACGAATCTGTAAGTAAGAAGACGAATTTCTTAAGCCCTCCTCGGCCATTATTACGAATCCAATATCGCAAGCTTGTGGTGAAAAACAATGCGTAAGAACCTACCCTTAGATCGCCTTTCTATCACACTAATTCATCTTCAGTGTTTTCTTCTGCACTTACTTCTGTGTTCTGAAACCTGGACATCCACAGGTGTTTTCTTCTGAGGCGCCATTTTTCACGCTAACCTACTTGTCAAACCAGTACAAGAAACTTTTTCAGATGTCGCAATGCCACCACGAAGGCCATAACACTGTATGACAATATATTATATAATTATTCATAACCGAATTCGGGAGAGACGGCCACTGGACTCAGTTCTAGGGCAGACGAATCTAATCTAAAACCTCATAACCTATTTTTCTGTTATAAATTAGTGTTCCAATAATTCCATGTACGCCAATGTACGAAGGAAAACTAAGTTTGACTGTGAAGTGATAAAATATTACTTTTCAGAAAGGGTCTGTACAGGACCCGTGACCTTGAGCATTAAGGTACCTATAGAAGAGTCCTACACCCCGAGGAGAAAGTTATGGGGTAGAAAACTACCGTTATCTGGAGAGTCAGAAGAAAGGCAACCAACCCCTAAACTAGCAGCAGCTGTTGCATTTTTGTGTTCACGGGGGTGGTGGTTGTCCTTCATGGGGCGTTCTCTGAACTCTTCCATAGCCTGTCGCCACATTCTCTAGTTCATTTCGTGTTCTTCAAACGGCATTGGCCTACAGTAAGGTAAGTACAAACATCTATGAAGTGAGTGAGATTTGAGGTTCTCACGGCGTCCAGTATGATGTTTAACTTCCGCTTTCGGGCGAGAGAAGAGCTTGTTATAAACCACACATACACTATATATTGTCACTGCTGTTTTCCTTTAAGACTGTTGTAATAACACAAAATTGGGAAACCGTACACAAATTTTAATTAAGTTCTCCACAAAAACAGACTAAAATAAGTTAAGAGAAATTTAGTTAGCGTTGTCAACACGAGCGGCGCGCTTGTATATTGGCAACAAAAATCAAATAATAAGTCAACCAGACGAAGAACAGAAAGCCTTTATATGATATCTGTTTTAACGCAGTACTCACGTTATGAGCCATTCTTCCTGTTTCCATAAAAGTCAGGTTCTGGCCAACACGTCACGGCTATATACCATCAAGGTCATCGAAGTTTCCCGGGTGGTCCACGTGTTGTTCCAGGATACTGAAAACCAAGAACCGAAAATGTTTTACCTTCGTCTCTAACATATCCATTATGATGATTGTTCGGGTAGTTGGTTTCTTTGGTGAAGGCTTCGAATCCCGCTCGGGACACGAAAGCATCTGCGCAATACAGATCGAACACCTATGTGGGGGAATCGGATTAGACCATTCTTTCGGACCCAGTGAACATGAAGAGGTACACACATCATCTCAGATCAGGATGGGGACGAGTGGTTAGCCTCACGCTCTGAAGAAGATAACAGCATCGGTACTCCACCACCTGGTGATATCATCATCACTTGACACAAGTTGTGAAATTACTTACTAAGACGTATTGCCCTAATAATTTAGCCTATACCTGCATCAAGAACAATGCACGTGATTAATGACAATACAAATTGCGAAAGTATTCATGCTGTGGACAATATTCTAAACTTTGGTCCACGTTGTTTGAGTCGAAAAATACTACACGTTAAATGCCATCAACGTAAGGCTGGCTGGCTACATACTTATTCACGGATGGCATTTTCATTTACACGGGCGTGAAACCTGGCCTCTGAAAGAAGAAGTCAGATGAGTTCCGAAGAGAAAATTTGTGTCCAAGAGCAAGAAGGCAAATGTAAAATTTACACAGCAAGGAGCTTCGTAACGTGTACATTCCACTTAAAAGTAATTAAATAAAAGATAAGAGATGTTAAATGTAAGCAAACGTTTGGTATGCACGCATCATGCACCTTCGTGTAGCTGAGGCAGTGGACAAAACTAAATTTATCTTAGAAAAATATACCACGCAGGTGAAAACTGGATTGTGATGACGATGTTCTTAGGTTTGTGACCCTGTGTGGTCTTGCCAGTAGGCGTAGATAACAACGTTTTGGAGAAACATAATCTCCCATCTTCAAGGCTCAAGTACCAGATTGTACTTTCTCATGATAGTGTGAAATGGCGGTCCACTTCTATTGTGATGGCAGTGATGATATTTTAAGTTAAATAACAGCTTTACACGGGGTTAAAATTGGACAATGAAGGCAAAACACAAAACCAGAATTAAAGCCGCTGAAATGAATTTCATTAGAAGAACAGTTGGATAGAATATGAAAGGGACGAATGCATGTTAGACGAACTGAAAAATATCGTGTAGACTATTGGACAAAACTCAGAATATGGAACTATACTTGCGATCAAAATGTTTACAGAATGCGAGGACACACACATTACTTATAAAAATTACAAAACATGCATACACAAAACAGAGCGAGCACGGTCTTAAAGAGACATTCAATTGACTGAGTTAAGAACCGGTCGAAAACTGTTCTAACTCCTTTACTGCTGATTATGACGACGAAGACGAATAACAAAAGAATATTCTTTGATCAGCAGAATAATCATCAACCAGTCAATCAAAACACTGCGTCCTTAAGTGCATGGTTTAGTAGTCAGTAAATTATTTTCATCTTGTAAATGACTGTCTTTGGGGTTGTTGCACCGTGTAGTCACGTAGACATTCACTGATGTTACAGTAGTGCTTGCTGCCTCCACCATCAGGGTGATTGCCAGCAAGCACATTTGAAAGGTTGATAAAATTCTACCAGAATACAAGGCGCAACAACCCAGAAGACGTACTCCCCGCCGTGAGAACCTTAAATCTCACCATTTTTGATTCTAATTTTAAGATTTGCCGTTCCCGCCTCAATGTAACTCATCTTCACAAACGAGGCTCTGACGACCGAACCATTGTGATAATATAATTGCATCTAGCATGAAGGAAATACCACTACAAAAACAAGAATAATAATTACGTCATAATTAAGCATCATATTCGTGCTTTTGATTTTTATTTCTTTAATGGGACAGTTGCCTATTGTCAATCAGCGGACTTTGAACGCATTAATCGACATGTTAGTCACTTGTTTAGTTAAGACTTCGTTAGGTTATGGCTTCATCTTATTCAGGGAAATAAAGGCCTAAGCCTCCCAGAGGACGCCAAGCCAAATGTTTTCAGGTCGGATAGCTTGTGCCCGGCGGCAAAGGAGAGGGACTGTGTTGGTACTGCGAGAGGAGAAGTGTGTCGACGAGGGGAGGGGCGGAGACCGCGTCGGAAGTGTAGAGAATGCGGCCTCAAAATGGCGACAGCCAACATGGCGTCCGCCGTTAAACATCGGGAGCGCCACAAATCGCAATGGCCGACTGTAAATGTGTCGGGCCACGTGGGTAATATTATAAACATTTTCAAATCGCTGTGTCCTTGGTCAGGAACCACTTCGAGGAGGGAGGAAATCGCTGGGCTCACTAGTAGGGAATTTTGTTGTTTTTCAGTTACATCACTTGCCTCAAAAATGACGAACGTAAATAGAAAACTCGATGAGGGTCACCAGAATTTCGTCTCATGACGCTCATAAGCGAAGGAAGGATACCTAATAGCACAGCATGCAATTGCACAAGACTCCTGGGTATGGCTGGAAGAATAAATTGAAATGTGCGCCTGTGGAAGATGACTGTTTTCTGGAATGTAGCGCCGTGTTTTTTGATAGAAACTGGCCGAAGTTTCGGAGGTGCTTACTGCCTCCATCATCAGGAGGTGACTCATCGCCCTGATGATTGGAACGGCGGAACACCGCAGAACGAGGTCATGTTTATACTGGCCGCCATTAGAACCTGGAAATCTCACGTATAAAAATGTTAACTGTGAATAGCTGGTTCGGGTTAGTGCTGAAAATGACTTCCTTCTGATATGTTGCACCGTATAGTCTCGTAGACTGCTTTATGCCTCCTTGGCCGAGGTTCTGCTTTGTCCGACCTGTTCCTGTACCTCAAAATCGTTGTTATACACGCGGTAGAACCAATAAGAGAAATACCGACAGTAAATTATCTCGTTTTCTTCCAGATTTATTCATGAAACACGATTTTAAAAATTGATTTGCGTCCCTAATAAATTACATATTTAACTGCAGCCACATGTTCAGCGAAGCCTGCTCTTGACAATTATCGCGTGCGTGTTGCATGAGACCGACGACACGCTCTGTTCCAAAGCTTTGTTTGCTCTGTAATTACACATCCACGACGAACTATATGTTTGTCTAAGAAAATTCTATCTGATGTGGAAAGACGAAACACTTATCTCTAATGAATACAAGCATGTTACATAAATCCATTTACTTCCCTTCAAAAAAACCTTCTTTAGCATTAAAGAACCCTTACCACCTTGGCTACCTTCGGGGACACATGTAGAAAGAACATGTTTGTTCGGACATCCCTACTATTGCAGGGTTGCTGTTAACTATGTACCTCCCATGGGACAGAGCCACTCTTGTCAAGCTAATATTCTCTCAGCTGGTAAAGAATTTCCCCAAATTTTATAAATCCTAAGATTTATTGCTGTAACCATTGGTCCGTAAGCTTACCCTGAGAAAGATGAATCCATTCCACTTTCTTACACACTATTTCTTTACGATTAATTTTAATATTATCCAGTCGACTTTTACCTTTAGACTCCCCAACAAAGTTTAGATCTGATGTGTATGTCATTTACGACATCTGAAATTATAAAGTTTAAAATTGGGAATCAAATTCCACAACACCAAATGTAATAATACCGGAACTGCGATGGACATATTTATTTCTTAGTTCATTTAACAACGCCGTATCAATCACTAGGTTTCATAACATCAAATAAGGAACAATAGAATAATTATAGGTTTAACAGTAAACTGGAAAAAAAAGTTTTTGAGACATTCCTGTAGATATAACAAATTTGTTGTTTACAAAAATGAGATCACGCTTTGCCTGTTTTCAAAATATGCCACCATGCAAACAAGGAGCAAATTAGATTTAAGAACATGAGTGATACAATTTCTTTTCTCGGTCTGGACTGGTTCAACGAAGCAAATGCACACTCGGTCTGTACTCAGATATTTGTAAGTCAGATGATGAGTATTCATACATGACTGACCCACAATTCGATTTATAACTCTCCTGGCTATGATAAATGGTCTTCGGCTTTGTAAACCACATTCTGTGTGTTTCAAACCGATAGAATTATGAGTTCTGGTTGTTTGTAACGACAGCCAGTAGAGCCGCCATACTTCATAAAACAAATGAGCTGATCTCCTACCACCAGGCCTTTTTCATTTTCCGACACTACCATTTCCACCATGTTCCTGTAAAGGGCAAAGGAAATATAAAAACAAAGAATTAGCTCTATATCAAGTTGGTGGAAAAGTGTTCCAGGTCACTGAAGACGTCCGTCTTCTGGGATGGTGCGCCCTGATGACAGAGGCAGTAAGCACCCCTGAACGGCCCGACATCTCAGAAGACTGTCACCTCCATACTTGCCACCGTGAGGATCCGAAATGTCACACGACACAAACGGAGCAGGGAAATTTCTAGTGACGGATTCTTGCAACACGGAAATGTACCATTGGTTTCCGCAAGTCGGGGGTAGAGGGTGGGGGGCTTCTTAATCAGCTGAGCGACTAAGGGCTCTTCTTCATGGAGTTAAGACTTCACATTGTCGCCTTTGAAAGAGAACTCGCTAATGACAAGATCTTCCACTTGCCTCCTGTCATTTCCTATTCCGGGTGACCGACCCGTCTTGTCAGAACCGGTCCGGCAAGACGTGGTTCACCAATCACGTGCCAGCCGGTTGTTCGTTCATTGGACGCTATTGCAGTTCTTGTCACCCCAGTGAACAGTCTCACTCTTCAGTCACTGTTACCGAGAGGCTTCGAACGCGGGACCTACAGAACGTCAAGCGGTAGGTGATACACTCACACAGTATTGTAGACAGGCAGCTCAAAGAGCCACTGTTCATGTAGCTCCAATTTTTATTAAAATCCTGAGTCGAGAACCGAAACAGTGAAATTATCGATTGTTTAGATTTATGGCCATTAATTTATACTGTGACTACTTCATTAGTTAATGGCTGGTTATTATGTGTACACGTCTGTCCGTTGAATACTTGTTAGTAATTCTATCGGCAGAATGCTACAAACGTTGTGGAACTATTTCTTTAATTATTCTAATGCACAGTATCTTAAATACCACATACGCAAATTGACAAAAATTTTCAATGACATCATATTGTCGATTATCGAAGATCAGCTGACTATACCAACAAGGTTGAAAATATATACTCTTTGGAGTACATTGACAATTCAAAGGCGTTCTTCACGCCACCTCACTCAGGTACTTAGACTATTGAACTTATGTAACCTGAGGACATTGTTGCATCTCAGACCACATCTACGCTAATCTGATACCAGGTCGGATTTTAGGTTTTCACGGCGGTGAGTCTGAAGATGACTGTCGTCTGGGTTGTTGCGCCGTGTAGTCTGACAGACGTTTACCGACGTTTCAGAGGTCCTTGCTGCCTCCATCATCAGGGCGATGAATGATGGAGGCAGCAAGGACCTCTGAAACGTCGATAAACTTCTACCAGACTAAACGGCGCAACAACCCAGAAGACTACAATCTTCTGATACCAGGTCATTGTTGAATCTTAGGTCTTTCTTACACGAATGTTATCTGAGGTCCCACTGTTGAGCAATAATGACTTCCAATTAGGGGACCTGATCTCCGTTCCAATTGTTGCGAAAAACGCAAGAGACAGACATGTTCGATCCCACAAGTTATTCTTCGCTCACGCTAGAGCGTGAAGAAAACCTTATATTGTGTATTTCACTACAGATAAAAGACATTTATAGCCGAGAATTATTAAAGACCATCACCGGTGATTATGGACTGCGAGAAATTGTACAGGCGTAGTTCAACCCACTTAGCAGCTCGTCTTGAATTCTTCTGAGATGCAATGCAAGATGAAACCTGCGTAGGAGTACAAAGGAGGACAATATTAAAATGGGCCTAAGATAAATATGTTGTGATAATCTGAACTCGATTCAACTAGATCAGCGTTTCTCAACCTATGGTACGCGAGTCAATGTTGAGTGGTACGCGAACGAGGAATTCAAAAGATAATATTAACATAAATAAGTTTTCCCTGAACGCATATGGTTAGTGGTAGATTTAGTGTGTTAAATTAGAATTAGTGGTACACCAGCGAAAACAAGGACTGACGTCGGGCTCTTGTGAGCATGGTAATAGACCCTCGGTTTCAGTAAAAGCCGAGAGCCCGAGAGTGGTTAGCACTTATGCTTCATATTTGGGAGATCCCGGGTTCAAATACAGGCCAGAAAACACGCTGTCATGACAGAGGTTTTTTCGTAATTGTCCTCAGTCCACTACGCAAATACCAAATGTGCACCAGAATTAAATACGAATTTTGAAAGGATATTACGAGTCGTGTTTCATTTTAAGATACTAAAGACAGATTGCAGAGATTCGAATCGGGAAGTTCCTAAATTCAAAGTAAAAGATCTAACTGCTAAATTGTGACGTTCAGAGCGTACGAGTTACTTCGAAAAGGGAAAGCAGCGGAAATGGGGAAACGTTTTCATGAAGGGAGTAAAAACACGAGACTTTGGAATCCTCCCCACTGTCTTCTTTAATAAGGGGTTTGCTACCACATTGAATCCCATACTGTAGAGCGACAAACTTAGCTCGCGCGACCGACCGTGTTGAGAGATGGAGAGCAATGTTTGAGATCAACTGAAGCATACGATAATACAGAAAGCTTCTGTGGCGGTCTGCTGGGTTGTGACGTCGTGTGGACTTAGGAGATGGGGAACCACAGATTCTATCTACAAATCTAATCGCCCTGATGATGGAAGAACAAAGCACTTCTGAAACATCGGTAAACTTCTATGAGACTACACGGTAAAAATACCCAGAACAGTTATGTATATTTTAAAATATCTGCTGCAATGTCACATTCAGTTTAGATTTTTAGACTTCTTTCACTTTTTATCTCCAAGTTCTGCTAAACGTCCAGCCAATTTCATATTCCCTGAGTCGAAAATATTCCATATTAGCCTACAAGTGAATAAGAACCTAATTTCGTAATTTTTGTCTTTTTCTCAGTTATTTCTTCTCATAATACTCTGAATGTGAAATCAAGATTTACACTCATACAAAAGAAACGATAAATTATATTTTTGTGCATGATATTTTAATTTCTAGGTTTTTAGATAAGAGCAGAGTATGAAGATTTCTGTCTTCTGGGTTGCTGCGCTGTGTAGTCTGGCAACAACCCAGAAGACCTGAAATCTTCATACTCACCGCTGTGAAAACCTCAAATCTTACAAGAGACGAGAAGATTGTTCACAAAATCACACGTGAAATTTAACGTGCCTTTAATTTATTCTTGGACACTACTTTGATTTGTTACTGTTGTTCCGAGAAAAATAAACACGTCTCGGTGTTAGCAACTGCTCAGGCTGTAGCATGGTTCTACGGTTACAGATCGACAGGCTGGATTCCGACGTTGGGGTAAGGAGTGCGCAGTAGACAAAGAAAAGCAACCTTCCGGGACGGGACGGGGTGGGAGACCACGTCGAACAAATGTCAATTGATCCCATAGTCTACATGCGAGGTACGTCACAGATTCGAACCCCGATCTGCCTCAACACTAAACGCTAAGCTCACGGATCTGTGACATCTGCTGCTGTGTTTTACAGGGTGTTTAAAAAGTTTCTCCAGGATTTTAGTGTGATGGCTACAAGGAATCTGGAACAAGAAATTTTAAGAAAACAAACCTCAGTTACAAAAGCACTATGATTTGTGCTCGTCTTCAAGTACTGTCAGGGTTGTTAACCTTCCAAAGCCTGGTGGTAACTATCCATACCACCTGATTTAACAGTAGCTAATTCTTAATTTTCACTACAGAATTTACTCCTATTTATGGGCTCCGTACAATTCTCGGAATAAACAGCTATTATTTCTTTAATCAACATTAATCAACTGATGTTTGTAATGCACGCGTTGTTTTCTTTGAGGTACGGACTGCCATGTTCGTGTTGCTATTCAGATCAGAGGGTAAAATCACGAAGGTTAGGATGAGCAGAACCTGTGGCACGCATGTGGAATCGTGGTGCTAAACGAAAACTGTAACTTTACTGAACCGACTCAGAACACAATCTCACGTAGGGTTTTGTCATGGCAACGGAGAATATTTAAGTTTCATAACAAGAGGACTGTAACGAAAATATTTAGTCTGGTGGTTGATTTATTCTGAGTTTAGTAATGTTGGTGTCATTTGTTTCCTGACGTTCTACTGAAGACCATTGTAGTTTTTTTAACCTTAAGAGTAATAACCGAGCCATAAGTACTTCAACTTCTTTACCATTCGCCTTTTTGAAAGCAGACGACAAGACAAAGTACTGTGAAGTTAGTAACAGCAAGCATTACCCAAATGTAACATCGACCATACTCTTGATTTCTTCATTATCTGTTACTGTTGTTCCCAAACATTTTAATTTTGTCACATTTAGAATAATTTATTAATTTCTGTTATGATTTTATCCTGTATTTTTGAATTAGTTTGCTGAAACAGGCGATAATTATTTGAAGTACTTATTTTTCTTAGTTTACGTGTGATTGAAATTGTCGTCCGGAATATATATCTACTTCTGTCACTACAGGAAGCTGGCGAAGTATTTGTGAAACGCCCTGTGGTCTCAAGCGCCTTTATACAAGGGAGCATTTCCGCGATGCTGCCGGGGAAGGGCGAGAGCTTGGCTGTTACCCTAGGTCGGTCCATTGACAAAACAGCTTCGACTTCTGTTACTACAGTGTCAGGGTCAGATGTGATTCAACGGTTTCAAAATTACAGGACAGGAAACTGTAGGCCCACAAAGTCTGAGCTGTACCTATTTCTAATTGCACTGAATTCGTCGTATTAGTTTGTAGTTCAAATGATAAAATCCCATGTGGGTTTGGGAACTGGGAGCTCTTTAAAGTTGCCTACTGTTACTTTTAATAATTCTTACTGATCAAACGGACGTGATGGGCGAGACATGTAGGACGCATTGGGAATTTGAAGTGCATGCAAAATGGTGGTCGGAAAGCCTCCAGGAAAGAGACTACTTAAAAGACATAGGCGTAGATCGGAGAGTAATGTTAAACGATAGACCGTGGATTCTTAGGTACAGGTTTGTGTGGGGACGACAGCTGAAAATAACTTAAAATTTGCAAGAAAGAAAATATAGTCGGTTATTTGATGGCGTTTACAATAATTCGGATTTAATATCGTCAAAAGACAGCATGTCTGACGAACAACGAAATGTTCAGGGTGTGGAAGAAAGCAATCCTGGCATTTGCATGAAACTGCTGAGGGAAACCAAATAAATCTCGATCGGGATAGCCTGTCTCCGGGCCTAGATATGAACCCAGCGCCTCTCTAATACGAAGTATGTCCTCACGTTCGGTGGTTAGCGGTGTTGAGGCCTTGGGTTATAAAAAGGAGTTTTCGGTCAACATTTTTGTTCTATTAAGTCCTGTTCTTGTCCGGTAACCCATTCTTGTACAATGCGCCACTGGCGTGGTGTGAGTTGCAAGAGAACTGCTTGACACACGTTTCGCTGTATTGCACAAAGCCGGCCTCACAGCGACCTACTCATTAAAATAATAAATTGATTAATTAAATTAATGGGACAGAACCTCCCTGAATCCATCTTAAAGTTGTAAAGTAAATGTATTTTTCACTCAGATCACGCTTAAAATTTGGCTAATAATTTGTTATAAAACTGAATCTTACTTTCGCAGTTCCGTTGACATGTACACATCAGCCTAAGGGATTTGATGTCTAACTAAATCAGAGTCAGAAAATACGCCGACATGTAAGAAATATATTTATGACTGGATATTCTCCACGCTTCCAGGTTTAAATTTCTGCATCCATTGTTACAGTTCGATATATTTCACTTAGAACGTATGTTTTACATTTAAACAAACAAGACTACTTTTCTGCGTAGTTGTAATTAACTAACTAAATGACTGATTAAACAAGAACTAATTATCGAATTATCACAAGCAAGAAGCAATGTTTCTAAATTTCAGCGACAGATTGGAGTGGATGCTGCAGGGATCCATACCAGGAGTCGAATCCCAGTTTATCAATTAACATTATATTAGTGGACATAGCTTCACAACAGCCAAACGATGAAAATTACAGCTAAGACACTAAAAGACGATTTACAAATGACGTAAAAAATCAAGAAATATCATTAAAAAAACCACAATCGAAATGTACAATATTATAACTACAGAAAATGGAAAAAGAAAATATAATTATAAATAATGTTATAAAATGCCCATAATCGAAATATAATCTTAGTTAAAAAGGCCAATTCTCTAATTATCCCGGTCGCTATTAGCATGCTTAAACTGACAGAACCAAATTTGAAAGAGCTATTAATTTTGTTTTTAATCCAGATATCCAGTCTAACTAATATTCCGTCATATTTGTTAAAACATTCGCCCATAAGTATCTGCTGTAGTATAGGGTAGCAAATTTTCTATGAACGCTTCTGAATTTGGAGGATGGAGTTCCAGGAAATCAGTAATTAGATTCATATTCAAATTTGGGCAGCATAAGGATGGAATACAAACTATAGAGGCTAACATCAGTGGAGGAACAATAGGTAAAAGGCACATATGTAATCATATTCGTTATTTTTAAGCCTTGATAAAACATATATCCAACGTAGTGATGAAAACAGAGCAATCCAACAAGACTCTAATAATAATACAACGATAACGAGAGCTTGTATTAGGCGACCACACTGTAAATTTTGACCACGTTTGGGGCAGATCCTGCAGTGGAATGACGTGTTCTGATCACATTGGTGACACAGTACATATAAATCCAAAAATTGTTGTTCTCATAATGATGATATCTTGAAGTGTTTTTTTCATATCAAAAATATTTGTAAGTATATATAGAGTAACAACTAAATATGCAAATAATAAAACGGCATTTTAATAATAATGCTATTAACAAAATTTCCCTCATTAGCGTGGACGGCCGGTAAATATGACAGCAGCCGATCCACCAACAGAGGAATCTTACAAAATATTCGATTGATTAAACAAGCTAAATATGTAGAATTGTTTATACAAAATAACGTTTGGGGGCCTATTTTTTAAATTAGTTGTAATGACAAAATTATTAATATGCAGTTTGAAACCTGGAGGTCAAACACACACTATTAACCAACTCCATGGAGTACAATCCTTCTTCAGAAGCTAACAATATGCTCAATTAGTCAAGAAATCCCCTGCCTTTAATGTAACTCGAGAGTCCATTACCGTGCTTACAAGAACCCGCTGTCCACACAAATACTTTCAAGAAGAGCATGCACTCTGCTAGCTGCATGTCAACGACTCCGCTCACAAGCTGCGACCGAGCAACGCCAAGTCCAGAGTCTTCCAAGTAATTTCAACTTTAGACAACAAAAAGTGTTCCTGTTGCATTATCGCTTGGGAAATTGAACTGGCTCAAGATAACGGTCAGTTGGTGAGCTTTTGTAATACGGCGAATAACAGAATATTTCAATAAAGACATCGGATTTCTGGTTCACCTCAGTAACTCTAAAATAGGCGAGGAAGTTTCGAACATGGAGTTTGCTTAATCACAAAAAACAAGATGATTACAAACAACGTTGATATTTTGGGTAAAACTGTATACACCCTAAACCTGCAGAATTAATTATATAATACCACGCTTCTTGCATATGGAGAACAGAAAATCGACGAAAAATCCCGAAGGTCTCAATTGAAACAGAGGAGATACCTATGAGAAAGGTAAAGTAAAAGTTTGTCCCACTATACGCCATGTAGGCGTTTTGGGGTGAGTGGAGGTATAGCTCCTCTCTTTCTTGACCTCGGCACTAGATGGGGGTGAGTGGTCAGCATCATTGCTTTTCGTTTCGAGGGCCGCAAGGCTATACATAAATCAGGTCAATTTTCTAAAAATGTATAGAAATTTAGTAAAAATACTACTAACTTCCTATCACATACGTTCACATAGTATTCAATAATTTTCTTCGAGAAATTCAGTCACTAATAAGACATATTTGACATCGCTCTTGCTTCAGTGATATCTCAACGTCAGGTTAAATTCCTGTTGTAATTCTTACGCACCCTGTCAAGTGTTCACGAGTAGGAAGTGTGAAGTCTTGACTTCATGTTCTTCATTAAGCTGAAGACTTCAAAGTCATAGGTACTGCCAAATACTGGCTACTTTATCATAGTCCATTTATGTCACGAAGCTATTTTTCTTCAAATAGAATGATACGATTTTACAGAAAAAGGACTGATTGTGGACTTAGAACCTAACCTAACAGGCCAGTCACTGAGATACGTGTTCACAACCATCGGATGGGGATTGCTTAGATGTACTGTGAAAATAATAATAAAAATAATGAGTTGGCATGTACAGTGAGTCATCAGTCTGGTACTGATAGGAACTGACTTCATTCTGACGGTCCTGTATTCGAAAATCGTTAAACGAGCACTTCCGGTTTATAAAATATGAACGGAACAAGGAAGTGAAACAGAGGGGGCACGAACCTGGATGGAACAGGAAGGCAGGAGAGCTGATCATAGCATGAAATTAACGACAACAGGAGGATAAAAATAAATCCACCCCACAAAGGCTGTAACCCCTCTGTATCTGTCTGTACACAGACGTATGGCCATCTAAAACTACCCTTAACCCCTCTGCAAGTTTGGTATAGGATAAAAACTAAAAATAACCCCTATATAACGTTCCTTCATATTCCCACTGTATAGTAAAGAGTGGGGTACCCACCCCTAACTTAAAACCGTCCCTTAGTGCTTCATCCTCATTGGCCAGTAGTCAGGTCGGCCATCATGGTTAGGGGCGGTCGAAAAGGGAAGCCTGTTAGGGTGAGATTTTTTCTGCAGCTGCTAAGGGTGAGCCTCTATCCAAGGCCCAGCGTTGCCACGCACTCCGAATATTAATTTTTTGTAGGCAACACACAGAGGGATAGACAGACAGACACGCAGGGTGACGTCTACTATTCGTGCAAAAACATTTGCCTGATGCCAATGGTTCACGTCTCGTCGTGGGTTAGTCAAGGTGCATCTTGAATTCCGTAGGCCCCCATAGTGTGCGTCTGCTTCAAAAATCATATTCATCATCAATATTATAAAGATTTGAATTTTATAATGCTTTGGAATAATATAGGCTGTATGGTTGAAGTCCTCCCTACAGTGGTGTTGTGGTCTGCCAACGTTTCGGAGATGTATAGCCCTGAAGATAGAGGAACTATTTTCCTCCGAAATGTTGGCATAGTCAAAATACTACACGGCACTGTAACCCTGTAATGCAGTTATTTACGAGATTCACATGATTTTCGAAATATTACTCAAGGTTAAATAAAAAATAAACCTATTAAGTGGACGATAATTTGGTTAGAATTTTAACCAGAATAGATATTAGGCATTTGGAAAATAAATTTCTCTGCATTCGTAAGAATTTAGCTACACTTTTCTAGCAAAAGCAAGTCAACTTCCATCCAGCCCGGTAAACATGCAGGGCGAAGTGGCTTTGTATGCGGAGTCGGTTACACCAAATGCGGCTTTTACAACTATGGACTAATAACTTCCGGTTTCTTTATCATGCGTGTGTGTAAGAATATACCGTAGTTTAAATATTTATATTGTTTTACTGCTCACTGTTGTACGCAAGGAACAGGAAATGATTTTATTCGAGTTGAAATCGTCTGATTCTGTTTTCCTTTTCTCCCAATCTACCATCTGTAAGCCTAAGAATGACACTAAAAAACACTTTTAGTTTATTTTGTACCGAATTCGTTAAAGCCTTTCGAACAGTGAAGAGCGTAGCTGTTGTTTGTGATTCAAGTTACTAATAGTGAGCTTCATAGTTAATTTAATTTAACAGTTTGATATATTTCCATATTAAAAACCTATAAGAAAGTATATTAAAACATTTCAGACATTTTATAGAACTTAAAGAAATATTTTGTTCCGAAAATGCACAGTTTCTTTCGGGTATTTAAATAAATTATTTCACGTATCTAGCTTCCATTCAGTTAGCAACGGAACGGGATTTTCTAACCAATCCTCGTCATGGTAGAAGAATTTGCAGACTGTACACTACAACAAATATCGAAGAGCAGTATATCACAAGTTGATACTTAGTAAAAATTATGTGTCATACAATATAAAGCGAACAGACCAGTTTTAAAAATCAGAGGATTTACATTCTGTGATCAACTTTCAAAATTAATGTGAGCATTTGAAGCAATCACAAAATTAAGAACAGACTGTTCCAGCACGTCTAACCTATTGTAGCTATAATTGGGCGTACAATGGTACAATAGACATTTAGCTATTTATAGACTTGAAAAAGGATTATGACTCAAGAGACAGATACTGTACAACGTATATTGAAAATGCTGCAGCTACCCAGGAAGTATGGCTAATTAAAACCAAGTTTAAACTAAACGTGTCGTAAAATCCGTACACGTAAATATTTGCTTTCTTATTCAGAATTTGTGAAACAAGGAGATCCTTTATTGCCCATTGCTTTTCAACTTTGCTTTAGAATACGCCATTAAGAATGTCTAGAGAAACTAGAAGGTATTGTGATTGAAAGGGACACAAACTTCTGGTCTGTGCTGATGGTGTTAATTTACTTGGCAAAAACATAAATACTACCATAAAGAGACATACACAAAATGTCTCTTGTAAAGACGTTGGTCCAGAAGTGAATGCAGAAAAAATTGAATACTCGTGTGCTTTGTCTTCATGTCTCGTCATCAGAATGTAACAGAAAACCTTAAAGGCAGCTAATCAACTCTTCGAAGGTGTGAGAAAACCCAAATATCTGGCAACTACAAGAACATTATAATTACTCTTACAACAAAGTTATAACCCTATTAAATGTGGGTAATGTTTGCTACCTAACAGTCAGCAAAGACCTGCCTCTACCTAAATATTAAAGAACAAGATAAGCAAAGCATGAGTTTTCTTGTGCTGTCATATGGACGTCAATTAATTAATTTATTTATTCGTGATTTATTTTACGACTTTGTCAGTGGTTTACACAGTAAAAAGTATAGTTTGTCCCGCTATGCGCCATGTAGGCGTTTGGGGTGAGTGGAGGTATAGCTCCTCTCTTCCTTGACCTCGGCACTAGATGGGGGTGAGTGGTCGGCATCACGCCCGACCGGCTTTACCCCCGGGAAAGGACTCCGGTACCCATTGTAGAGGAGGCTGGGAGGTCCCCAGAGCCGGTCTGGATGCAGAGGCTAGAGGAAAAATCCTCTGCCCCCGTCGGGGATCGAACCGCGGTCGTCCAGCCCGTAGCTAGTCACTATACTGACTGAGCTATCCCGACTCATGGTTCACACAGTAGAGAATTATATGATAAATGAATAATGAATTGGAAGAGACATGGAAGAAAATGGTCGTGGCCAAATTTAGGACATTTGACTGGATTGACTGAGAAAGGATCACGAAAACTCCCGCACACGAATCAGGTGTGCTGACACTCCGTCGCGACGTTCGGTGTATAAGTGTGAAATTTGGTCGCAAGGAAAACGATCGGCTGAGACTATTTTTAGGAGAATATTAGGACCAAGACAGAACACAGACACACACGATATTGTGACCTCGCAAGTTTACTTCTTTTTCTATGAAGACAGAAAGTAATCTGAATCCCTCTTTGAAATATTGAAATGTTTATCTGTGTAAACGTTACATTAGCGTTATCTGAATATCCTACTTACCTATTTGCCGAAAACATAATACAAATGTATTTAGAGAGGCAATGCATGCCATTCATATAAGACGACTTTTCACATATCACATATGAACCTATGTAGTCACAAATTACTAATGATATCAGTAGGATATGTATGATTTATTAAAACACTGTTCAGTCATGTAAGGATTTAGTGCGGGAACAAGAAATCCTGATATCGTAGAATCGTGTCAGTGTGCAATATGTAAGATTTGAGGTTTTCACAGCGGTGAGTATGAAGATTTCTGTCTTCTGGGTTGTTGCGCTGTGTAGTCTGGTCGATGTTAACCAACGTTTCAGAGGTCATACTGCCTCCGTCATCAGGGCGATGAGTATGAAGATTTCTGTCTTCTGGGTTGTTGCGCTGTGTAGTCTGGTCGATATTAACCAACGTTTCAGAGGTCATACTGCCTCCGTCATCAGGGCGGTGAGTATGAAGATTTCTGTCTTCTGGGTTGTTGCGCTGTGTAGTCTGGTCGATGTTAACCAACGTTTCAGAGGTCATACTGCCTCCGTCATCAGGGCGATGAGTATGAAGATTTCTGTCTTCTGGGTTGTTGCGCTGTGTAGTCTGGTCGATGTTAACCAACGTTTCAGAGGTCATACTGCCTCCGTCATCAGGGCGATGAGTATGAAGATTTCTGTCTTCTGGGTTGTTGTGCTGTGTAGTCTGGTCGATGTTAACCAACGTTTCAGAGGTCATACTGCCTCCGTCATCAGGGCGATTCTTAGTATAAAGATTTCTGTCTTCTGGGTTGTTGCACTGTGTAGTCTGGTTGAAGTTCACCAACGTTTCAGAGGTCATACTGCCTCCGTCATCAGGGCGATGAGTATGAAGATTTATGTCTTCTGGGTTGTTGCGCTGTGTAGTCTGGTCGATGTTTACTAACGTTTCAGAGGTCATACTGCCTTCATCATCAGGGCGATGAGTATGAAGATTTCTGTCTTCTGGGTTGTTGCGCTGTGTAGTCTGGTCGATGTTAACCAACGTTTCAGAGGTCATACTGCCTCCGTCATGAAAGCGATTCTTAGTATGAAGATTTATGTCTTCTGGGTTGTTGCACTGTGTAGTCTGGTTGAAGTTCACCAACGTTTCAGAGGTCATACTGCCTCTGTCATCAGGGCGATGAGTATGAAGATTTCTGTCTTCTGGGTTGTTGCGCCGTGTAGTCTGGTCGATGTTTACCAACGTTTCAGAGGTCATACTGCCTCTGTCATCAGGGCGACGAGTATGAAGATTTCTGTCTTCTGGGTTGTTGCGCTGTGTAGTATGCTCGATGTTTACCAACAATAAATCGCCCTGATGACGGAGGCAGTATGACCTCTGAAACGTTGGTAAACATCGAGCAGACTACTCAGGGCAACAACCCAGAAGACAGAAATATTCAGTGTGTAAGATGTTTTCTCCACTTTATTTTGCCCACGGAAATTAAGAACATCTGATTGACAGGGTGTTTCCAGCAGCTATGAAATTAAATTTTCTTTCGGAATAGTAATGAATTATATCAAATTAATATACAGTGTGATTTGCAGTGTCGAAAATGCTTTAACATAATTTCAACCTAAATTTAAGAAATATATTTTCATCTTTTTCCAACCCTCCAACTAAATACAACGCGGTCTATTAAGCCACTTGTTTTAGTGGTTAAATACTGGGCTACAGTATTTAAATCAAACTTGAATATAGACCATCAGTCTAAACCTCATGTGTAAAAAGTAAGCTGGGAATTTAATTAATTTCGTAAACAATATTAAATTTTCATACGTCCAAGGTACGTTGATGCTATGGCTTAGCCAGGCTTTACTACTATGAATCGAATTTTAAATTTTTACAATAATTTAACAGCTTTCGTATTGCTGGATTATAAATATTTTACTTTTACCGTCATCAGGGCCACATTAGCTTTGTAATCAATACTGTCTGTTAATCAGGAGAAACATCTTAAAATTTGGCTGTGATGATAAAAGTTGAGTGTGGGGGGGGGGGGAGCATATGGTCCCCTCAAAAATATAAGGATTTATCTCTGCATAACGTAGCGTCTTAATAAATTAGGAAACTGATAAATTTCTACCCACAGATTTACCGTCATCGGACTTCCGCGTGGGTTCACACTGTCAGGGTCAAAGTTTTTCTCCTGAACAAACAGTAGTCATATTTCCATACGTGTTTCCGTTCATTCACAGTTTCATCTCCGGAAAACACAGAATTACGAAAGTATACATATCACAGTGTCATTTTTCTTCGTAGCTTTATAAATTCCGCCCCGTTTCTGAATTTAATGGACGGAAGTGCCATAACAGAGGTTTAGGATTTTCTTGAATTTATTACAGTGGTCTGTCTACTTATAAATGATTATCGCCTATTAAATAGCTCAATTAGTTTAGATGGAAACTCTAAATAGCACAATCCATCAACCAACTAGTTAATAGATACTTCTACATTTCACCACCTTCAATTCTGCTGTAGGTAGGAAAGGTAATTCATCACACACACATGATTAAGTCTAAAATATAATATATTGAAGGATAATTTAAGGTTAAAAGCATACGTTGAGCGGATTTTCTCTAAAACTCCAACACTCAGTGTCGTGTCGTACGGCTAGGAGACAAGGAATTCATACTCAATTTTGGCAAGAAAGTTTCTTGGAAGGCTAATTACAACAGTATGACGAATTTTTTTTAAGGCTATGATTTAATTGAGGTACAGTAGGTTCCTAGAACGGGCAGATGAGGTTGAAAGGTTTGAACGTGTCCACCATTTTTTAATAGAGGTGTTGAAACGTCATATTCTGCTGCTAAGAATTAGCTTGTCAGAGTTGGTTGGTCATTTAACATCGAACTTAAGTTCAGTGGATCATAATAGTTGCGTAAGTTACGAAGACCTACTTGGAAAAAAAAGACGAGTGTTTTAAAATTGGTATTACGTATGCATTATTCTAGACCGACTGAGACAAGCCAAGGAAAGCTGTCATGTAAATTTTCCATTAGTGCGTAATTAATCACAACGCCATACACACGTATGGTGGTAAGCTTTGGTCATTTAACCGCGAGAAAGGAAATTGGTAACAATTTTACAGGATGCTGGGCGGTTTACAGAGGTTGCCCACGGGAACTGATCTCTGGGCGGTCAAGCCCGTATCAGTTCACTATTCTAATTAAGCTCTCCTGGGCTGTAAGCTGTGCCGAGATTTGAACTAGACACTTCCGGATAAAGACTGGTCATTGAATCGGTCATAGTTCTGAAATCAGTAGGACAGACAGTTGTATGAAATGTTTCGTCACGTAATTGAAACTGGTAGTGCTGGTTTTGGGATGAATATTTCAGTTTTCTTTAGACCGTGCAGGAATGTGGCGCTGGATGGCTGGAGGTGGGGGGGCTGTGTACGAATGTGCGTCACTGAACCATACTGAAGTGAGAGCACAAGAAAACAAGTGATTCAGCCTGTAGACTAGTCAGGGTGCACACAACAATCCTGGCTCCAATTAATGGTTTACTGTCGCTGATGTACGAAGTAGAAAAAACCAACATAGCCCTGAAGTTAAAATATTTCCCTACAGGCTGACTTGCCGATAATAGTCGAACTTCATTTAGCAGAGTCCCTTAGATCTAATGTCACTTAGTCACGACATTTATCACCTTTTATGGCATCAGAAAGTTCATCACAGTATTCACAATTTCTCGCTATAATATGATACAGCAGATAAATTTTCAAACATATCAAATTTAAAATTATTAGTCTTTTGTGACTAAAGTGACGAACCTTAGGATTCCATAGTAGCACATAATTTTTTAATATCTG